>NW_024468574.1:9942-169463 GCF_001632365.1 Laetiporus sulphureus 93-53
GAAGGGGTGTTTCCCACATCGTACACACAGCTTCTTCTCCAGCCATCCTTCTTGTTCCTTGGTGAGGGTGGATACTCGATTCACGACCATTGCGTTGGGGTCTTTCGGGGCCCGTGGTGCCGATGATGATGATGTCGTAACCGTTCCATGTTGTCCTGCCTTGTCGGCTCTGAACTTGGACTCTAATTGAAGGCATAGGTCGAGATATTCTGGCCATGTGATGGGGTCAGAAATTCCTAGACTGTCTCGTGTGACCATTGCCTGGCGTACGTCCTTGCTTCGGTGTTCAGCGATGTAACCGATGAGTGCAGTGTGCCCTAAGTTGGTCTTAGTGGCCCATTGACGGAACTGTTCTGCGAAGGATACCATTGTGGGATACGTCTTGCCGCAGATATCCTTCAAATGCTGCTGCACATCCTTGTCCGGGTCGAGGGTCCTGTAGTTCACTTTAAGAATGTTGACGAAGTCTTCCCATGTGCCAAGTGCCTGCCGTGCTGCTGCTCTGGTCGCATATTCGGACATGTATGTGAACGCGCCACCTTCCAAGTGCAGTAAGGCCGTGGTAATCTTGTGTTCATCGTCGTTAATCTCATTCCACCGCATCCATATACCGAGTTGTTGGAGCCAGTCCTCCAGACTTCCTTTGCCCGAGTAGTGTGGAGGTTCAGCAATTTTGATGTGTGGCTTGTGCGATTGGACCGTGCTGGATGTTTGACCTTGCGTCGTAGTGACGCTGCTTGCTTTGAGCGAAGCTAGCTCATGTCGCAGCTTGACGTTAGCTGCCTTGATTTCCATCATTTCTTTGCCTGTATCGAGCATTGCTGCCTGGGTTCCTGTGAGCTCGTCATTCAAAACTGTCATATGCACGTCTTGCACGAGGATTCTATCCTTGAGCTTCCCGATCTCCGTCTGGAGCATTCCCTCCTTGAGTCGGTGTTCGCTCTTGTTGTTTTGGATCGTTGATTCAAAGGCTTTCTTGTGCTCGTACATCTTGTTTCCGAGCACATTGTAGACCTTGGCGATCTCAGTAGTGACCGTGAGCTTCATTGCCACGATTACCCATTCACGGATGTGGTCTGGGACTTCTCCGGGAGCGGATTGTCTGAGAGCATCTTCCAGGTACTCGAATTGGTGTCCATCAAACTCCCAGATGGGTGGGACGTAGGCTGGTACAAGTGATGGTGTCGGGGATGCTGGTCCTCCGACTTGTGATGCAGAGTCCTGCGGTCCTAGTGCAGGTTCTGGTGAATTGCGCTGCGAGGCGCGTGGGGTGCTTCCGTCATGTGCTGACTCAACGTTTGTATGCAGAATGTCATCCATTCTTTGCCTGAACGTGGATGCGTATGCACGATCAGCTCCTTCCATTGTGATATAGATGTAGTTAAACTAATTGAAGATGAAGCCTAGGTACTGCTTGTCCTTGACTTTCCCAATCTCCCTGACGATCTCGTCTAACCTCTGCTGCTTCCCTATCTCCTTGAAGTTGATCCTTCCTATTTCTAGGCAGCACGTGTTGATGACCTGTTTGTCGACGAAGGTGTATTCACGAGTTCCCGTGTAGAGATCTGCGCAGACTTTGTCTAACTCCGATGCGAGGAGTTGTACCTTCTTTCGTTTGTCCTGATCAATTCTCTCCCAGAATGCTCCTAATATCAGTTGTAGTCTGAAGCGGGTAGCGGAGACCTGCTTCTTAAGTGTTTCGATGTGGAGGGTGGGCCTGACTTTGGACGGAAGAGGGCGAATGGGTCGTGCGTGTGTGTTGACCTTAACGAAGTTGGGAAGGGGTCGCACTGGCTGTGGAGCAACAATGATGGGGGGAACGGCGTTGGAGGTGATAAGCTCTGGGGGTGGTGCCGGCTTGCGACTACCAGTGGTAAGACGTCCCTTTCTGGGCTTGTAGCGTTCAAGCGGTGGGGTGTGATCGCGTGGCTTGCAGATGATTCCGCGCTTTATGATGTGTGTGGTATCTACAACCCTAGCTGCTGCTCGCTGCCTGTCTGTGGATGATGCACCTAGTGACGCAAGTGTGAGAAGCCTTCCACGCTCCTTGTTGGTTTCCTGATGCTTGTAGTGGGCGTCAAGGTCGATCCTGGGGGTGGCCTTGCGCTTTGAGGCTTTGGGCAGCTCAGAGTCTTGCTGAGGCTCACGCCGGGTAGAGATTGGATTGGAATGTATGTCAAAAAAGCCACGCGCTACGGCTGAAACTGCTTGCGCTGAAAATACGCGGCCGCTTGTGTTAAACACTAAGCAGGGGCGCAGAAAATGTCAGATTGTTTCTAATGTCACGGTAACACCGGACAAGAGATCAAAAAGACTAAAAAGGGACAGTCACGTGGAACGTGCCGCCCTGATCCCCCTGATCCCAAAGGTATCCCCCTGAACCCTATGTGGCGCAAGAGCCTGTTGACTTACTGGTCAATGTTGACAGACGCAGGAAAGGGCGAGAGATATATGAAGGAGCTGGTGAGCTCAGTGGGTGCTACAGGTAGTAGACGAGGAGAAACAATCTGAGGTTTCGTCCCCTACATGGCTGGTCTTATATACACATACAGCAGGCTATCTTACCTAAGCTACCTATCTACGGGTATAAGCAAATGGCCGTACATGAAACAATAGGATGTCCGGAAGTAGAACAATAAGTGGGAAGATCGATGGTTGCCGCAGTAATGCGTGTGCACATCGTGCCTATCTTGGTTTCCCTTTTGTTCTCCGATGTGAACATCGTACCTATCTAGGCTTCTGGCTAAACTAATAGGAAGCGGAAGGCCGATGCATAACAATAGTCCTTGTTCCCTTTGTTCCCAAATGGGTGCCTCTATTGTATCCTGGAATAGACAGGTCCGACCGTATCATCCACAGGTCTGGACCATAACATGTGATGTGGACTATCACCTGATCTCTACGCATCGCGTCTGTGGCTGAGTGGCATGAGATATTGGTGAAGCACGTGATCTGTGGTGTGAGAAAAGTCACGTGCGGACTTTGTGGCGAAAATCTGTGACACACGTTGAGAACTCCGAATTGCAAATGGAGGATTCCGCTGCATAGATTATAGTACGTGCAGTAGAACAGTCGATCGACGATCAATAAAGGCAAAATGGTATAAAGGTGTAATGGAATATCGCGAATATTAGAAAGAAAAAGGAGGCACATACCGTGCTAGTGTAAACGGATTTGCACAGATCAACCCAAGAGTTAGATCACTTCCTCTTAATGAGAATCTCCAGCAACACGGACTTCGTATTCTCGAGGAAGGAAATCAATGCAAGTCATTATAAATTGCGGTCAAACCAGAAGACCCCAAAGCAATATAAAATGACAACAAACGGATAACCTGAAGAAGCGCATCTGTTTAAATCACAAACAGATACAAGTCGAGGTTGTGTAACAACTTGATTTGCAAACAAGTTGACACCATTGATTAAATCACAATCAATGAAAATAATCGACAGCCAGTATAAGGCCTTGTAGTCGATCTATGCCTCGCCGACGGTTGATAACTCCACACCGTCGCAAAAGAATAGAAATGCTATACGAAAATACAAATTTTCTGTGATGTTCAGAAAGTATCTTCGCAAGCGGTATAGCAAGCATTTCGTCAAGCCCTGTCAGCAGAATTAGGCCTAGTTAGCCAATTCATTTAAATCATCTATATCGCCTCTCGTGCAATAAAGTCTTCTTCATATAAAAAGACACGAGCTTAATAGGCAATAAGGGCATGACACCATAACATCAAGTTCCCGTGCACTCAATCAACCTTTGTCATTTAAGGCAGTACTGGCAGCTTTGAGCGCCATAAAAATACAATAAGCCCGACATGACTGGTAAAGCATCCTTACATCACAAGGATGGAATACTCCAATATGAATATCTTTAGTCGAAAAGGCGTCCGGAGATAATAGGAGATAATAATATAACTCTCAGTAATCGAAACTGCTCAATCGCTAACGGACCCTTCTCAACAAAAAGAAATTCGGAGATATTCACCAAGGTTTATAAGAGACAATACCTTCATTAAATCAGCGAATAAGGCTGGGGAGCCAAAAATCATTCGTTGAGGGAACTTTCATTAAACCAAGAATATGCTGACCGAACATTCTTGGCAATACCGATGGAAAGATTCTAATCCCTGCAATCGATCACATTATGAAGGATCAGGTCGATCAGCAAAACACATCAACCGGCTACATGCGAGTCTAGCCGATGACCGCCAATAAACCGTGAGTAAAGGTTGAAAAATTACCTTTCTCTTGATTATTCAGAGGAACAGGACACCGCTTAAAATCAATGCAGATAATAAGTAAATCAGGCATCCAGTGTTCATGGAGATTTGACTCCACTACAACCGGTAAAAGGCTCTACTATTCCTAACCGGCCAACGAACACCTGATAGACAAAAAATGAATTATAATTCATTGTCCTTATTACATTGCCACCTATTCGGTACCACCAAAGCATACAAATCATTGCTTGTCTTTAGAGCTTCTCTCACTGCTGCTCACACGATCAGTTCGAACTTGCCTCATATTCGAAGACAATACATCCTTATGTCCCTTATATAAGTCAAACCTATTTTCCTGACTGGCAGCTTTAAGCGTCACTATAGTCAAGGATGTTTGCACTTGGACGTAAATAAGGAGGTCTTTCGACAAAGGCACTAAATGTTCCTACGATCAAAATAAAAAGTTGAATCTGTCCGGCAATACTTAATTGTATTTTGACGGACTACTCAATGAGCCTAATAGCAAAAAGAGATCAACGCTCTTGCGCGCAATAGTAACGAACGACTAAATCAGCTAAATAACCTAACGACATCCACTGGAGTGCGGCAAATGCTATAAGTTTTATGCTTTATGCAATTTTTCTATGCATCATGCATCTTTTTAAGAAAAATATAAAACACCGCACGACGAAGGGGATGAGCAATAACAGTTCTGATTCATTGGTACTTCGGTGTTGGGCTGAGCACCCAACACACACGATCTACGAGTACCTCGTTCCTACATATAAATTGCCTAATATGCGCACAAGACCTCGGTACACGAAGGGTAATTAAAGAGCAAACCTGAATTTTCAAACGACCATATTATCTGTCTACATCACTGGCAGATACAAGTGGAAATGCTATGTCCAGGAGAACATAACCTCGAAGAGGGGGTAGAAAAGCAAAAATCGCTAGCCATATATTATAAATTGCGACCAAAAAGTAAAGGTCCTGATGCAATATAAAATATATAGCAACCTCTCGAGAAAACTCCGCCAGATGAGGACAATTCCTTCAAGCATTCACTACCACTTGAACTAGTGTAGTCAACGACCACATGCATTATAAATCACAGTTCAAACAAAATGAACCCTAATGCGATAAAAAGTGCATGCTTCAAGAGACCTACGTCTACAAAAGACGTCAAAACTGACTTCAAGACAGAACATAACCCTCAAGGTTTCAGATCCTTATTGAGCAAATAAGAGACAAGCTCCTCAAAACGTATCGAAATATTCCATAATCCATAAAATAGAAACTTGTGCTATACCAATAAGAAGAAAGACAGTCCACAGTCCACATCACTGACTTTAAAAGAACGTTCAGGACCTGGTGTCTAACTTTAAAAAGGTATCTCCAAGCACACATAAAAGTTCTATTATAGGGATTGGCAATAATGATGACACCACGTTTCTATCAAAAGGAATCTTTATGCTGCTGTGAATGGGTAGCACTGGCCGCTTTGAGCACCATGGAAGTGCACTAAACCTAACCAGTAGTAATTCCAATTGATCTTAAGGAAACAGTTCGTCATGGACTAGTTATGAGACTCGGATCATTAGTGACATCTAGTACTCTCGCCTATATAACTCCTCGAAGAACTAGGATGCAAAAGGACCTTAAGCACACCTTGGTGGAAGATCATTTTATTCCTGAAGCAAATAATCAACACCTAGTAGCAAGGTTCAGTTCATGGTCACGACTTAAGTTGCGCCTTGCATGTAAAAGGCTGATAAAATCACTGCGATACTTCAAGTCAAACACGGACAACCTGCTGCGTTGGTATTTGAATGACGGAATGTGCTGCACTTCACTGTGCCTTTAAGCATCTCAGATCTTTTCACCTCGACGAAGTAAAATTGGATCAAAAAGGAACGAACCGACGTGCAAAACGTTATCCAGTTATATTAGTCACTTGTGCTGTCCTTGATAATCCTGCGGAACTTCCGTAAAAGTGGGAGCAAAGCCCAACACTTCGACGGAGCTCAGGCCTTAAAAAGGGGGTACTGTCACAAATACAGTCCTTGTGACCCTAACCATTCTCATATAAATACCCTAAGCGCCAGCACTAAGCGCTGGACCAGGCTATACATCACTTAGCCAGGTATCCAAGCGCACATCTGTATATTACACGGATGGTGCTGACGCACATAGCATATTACATTACATATGCTGGTATAGAGAATAGGTTACACGGGTTACCTGTGAAGGGCTAGATCCAATATATAGTCTCATGTCCTCGCGTGACCTCCAGCAGGCTATGCTGCTACAAGGGCCTACAGCCGAAAGGTGCCCAGTAAGCGTAGAACGAAGAAAATCTAGTCACGTGACTAAAAGCCCTAAAAAGGAATACGTCACAAATGTGCCGATCATATACAATCTGACACAATGGATCATATCACGATCATAGTTCCCAAGGGAACCATTGAGTCCTACAATAGATTGTATCGGCACGTGACTTATCGGGATCAACCAGAGATCAATTGACTAGTCGCCGATATAAGTCCTGGCCATTAAGCCACATAGGACTTGCGACCTATTAATAGTCATGGAGATAGATCTCATAGCATCTATTAGACTGAACCAACCAACCTCAATCCTAGTCTCTCCAAGAGACCTGCTAAAGGATTAGAGCAAGGCAGTCTACGCTATCCTTATCCCGAAGATACGACAGAACGGCCTTTTACTAGACTTAGCATATGTGACAACCCGATCCCCGAACAGGATCCTCAATAGGGTTGCGACATTAAGTCTGAGCCTTTCAGAGCCATAAAAGGTCTAGAGTAATCTCAGACATCATTGTGCACAGTATATCACATGCGAATCACATAATGATGTCACGAGTCCAGACCTATCTCAAGTACACATCACGTACAAGCTCAGATCCACAGACCGGATAAGATCTGACCCTGATAAGAGGCCACCGATCCGGCATCTAAAGAAGTCTTGATCCGGTTCCCACTTGATATTAGAAGAAGCCATGACTGAGTCTTCTATAGACTCCTGTATTAGTCTTGGCCGATATCAAAGTGGATCTCCGGGGCACTGTCGGGTGTTTCACCTTGACAGTTGTGGGATACGTAATTCCTGATGGAAATACGTAAACGTCTAGTGGGGATCCAAAGAGGTTCCTTCAGTTAAGGGTACTCACGGTGCAAGCCATGGTCCAATAGATACACGTAGTTATAATAAGGTCATAAGGTCATAAGGTCATGAGCAATGAAGCGGCGCCATTAGAAGGTATTTGGCGCAGCACCTCATCGTATGTGTACAATAAGGTAGGTTCCCACACTGGCTCGATCTGTAGGTCCATACCCAGTATCAGGGGTCCTGGATCTAACATACTTGCCATATAAGGGTTCCTAGTATACATACGTATTATAATATGAAGTAGGATAGACGGTATATCAGGGTACTCCCCTGCTTGTATATATACTAGGGTCAACTGGGAGTAGATCCCCAGTTCTATCATACTTCTCCACCTGGGGCTCACTCCTATCTGAGTCCTAAGGGACTGGCTAGCAATCTAGGTCAATGACCGTTCGACATGGGACTTCAGGCCGCCCAACTGAGGGCCTGCTTGTAGTTGTGTAGTGATACACATTATCCTGCCACCACCCTCTCTAGTCGCCATATCACGTCGACCATTATGGGTTGGTTCTGGATGTTAGAGGTAATTCATGTCTAGTCAGGACTACATAGGTGCTGACACATTAGCTTGTGTTCGGAGACTATTCCCTAGTAGTTCGTGACAAAGATGCATTCTAGGAAACAGCTCATCATGAATATATGTTATTTTTATTACTGCTTATTGCCCTACAATGTGAACTCTGTGCGCACCTTGACCGGCGCTTAATCTGGTGGCTACCGCAACATTATTTGATGTCTAAATCCTGGTCTGCCACAAGAAAAATATTTCCTTGGCTTAAGATGCATTCTAGGGAAGGGCACATCACAGAAGTAAGTCATTTAGATTGCTACTTATGGCCCTAGAATGTGAACTCTGTGCGCACCAATTACCTTGACTGGCGCTTATTCAAGCGCCAAGTTTCTCACAGGCACGTGACAGCAAGCCTTGTTGCCGCAAGATGTCTGCGGTGACACCCACAAACTTGACTTTATGCATATACGCTATCTGAGATATGGACGCAACACAAACATCATTCTCTAGTATCTCTGGAACATTCTACAGCAAAGACAACAGCCTTGAGATGCTTCAGCCAGTCCCATCAAGACCGTTTCATGCAAGATCAGGTCAGTTGAGACTCGACGCTAACTAGATCTGTGGCCAGTGGTCCTGATCATCTACAGAATTCAATAGTTCTCCCATTCTTTCCAGCTCTTCTTCTTCCCGTATCAGTCCTTTTCAGAGCAGTTATCATGATGAACACTACAGCACCTCCGATCCAGCCAGCACAGAGACTCTATTCTTGCCACCAACACCATTCAATCGCATGCATAACTTCTGCAATAACTCAGTGGGTACATTTTCTTTAAATCATAAGCCAATTGATCAGACAAGCTGTAGGTGAGCATGCTGCCATCAATGCTTTCTCCCAGCCTCACTGAAGCCTCTCATCAAGTATTGCTCTCACAAAATCGCGCATATAGCGACCTCTTCAGCAAATATACACACATTGAAAGAAAGTACAGTCAAATTCAAGCACAACATGGTGCTCTAAAGTAAGTAACGGCTTAACTACACTCATCGGCATGCCACTAGCTATGCTCAATGTCATACAGAGATGTCTATAATGGCCTGCTCCTGAGAATCCAACACGTTGAAGGCACGAATGTCAGTCTTGCAACGTCGTCAGTCAACCATTCATTCATGCTGCCCCCTGCTGCTCCCTCTCTTGCTGCTGATCACTCGTCTACACTTTTGGCCGGCCCGCTGGAGCCCTATGACCCAGATAATTACCCTGCAACTGGACATCTTGGTCATGGAGAAATAGGAGGACCGCCGAAAATTGTGACATTGCCCATGGCATCAAACACAACTCTACGACTCGCAATGGCATCCAGTAAGTGCACAGTGATGAGGAATCTTTAAATGCTACTAACCCCGTTAGATCTGCGAAAGCTGCAGTGAACCCAGAAAACTATGAGTTCATCGAGGACCGCAATGGCAGAGCTGTCTCCGAAGCAAGAGCTGAGGACATAAGGAACTTTGCGCATGCAATCTGGCATCAGCTTCGACAGAAGGGGAAGGCGACACCTAAATGGGGGCTCATAGACGCAGAGTCACTCACATTGTACCTTGACATGATGGCGAGGCACTTCGAGGAGATGCGTCTTTGTGACTCTCATTGGAAGGCCAAGAAGCTTGCAACGATGGCTTATCTGACCTTCTACAAGTATCACGTCAGGCTCAAGGCAGAGGAGCAGAATAAGCCTCAACCTAAGCCAAGATTGCTGAAACGCCGCAGCAAGGACAGCCCGATGCACCTTTCAAAGCGCCGCAAGTCTTCTAGAGGTACCCTAGGTGACGTATACTAATCCATGCGCTGCCAGTATCTGGTTACAATGAATCTGATGCAATTTTACAATAGATACGTCGTCCTATCCCTCTGGAAGAGCGATGCCAACTGCACAGCCTCAGCCAGCTGCCTCTTCAAGCTCATCTGCTGCTGAACGAGTGGCTGCAATGACACCCCATGCTCATATTCCCCCCAAGTTCTCCGAACCCACCATTTTCACGTCTCAGAAAGCAGCCATTGTAACCGGTAACGCTTCTCGTGAATAATTGATGGCGACCACTGATGTGACAGTATGCTGCAGATGTATGCAACACCGATGGCCTCAACACTTCAGTCTCGCTGCCAGCAAGTTTCTCTATTACTCGTACCACTGGCAAAATGCCATCGCTTCAACAGGAGCTCACTAATGCTACTCAAGATGCTGCCGCCATGCTTGCAGTCCAGACACAGCCAACGGCATGCAATATGCCTTCATCATGCGACATGAATGATGTTCTTGCCACCACCGAGTCCACTACTACACCCATTACTGCGAATTCCAATGCCTCACTGTCTGTCATCGATGACGTTTACTCTCAGTCCATCTCCCTGGAACCAATCTTTGGTGCACTTCCCATGGACAGCACTAACACGCATGAAACAGATGACATTTCTGCTACAGATTCTCTGCCGCCGTCTGAGGTGCCCGGGGCACACATGCTAGAGGTCAGCAAGCTGTACGCTATGCATACTGGAGATGATGCTAACACAATCTTGGCGTTTTCAGATTGTAAACCCGCTGTACGTGTGGATAGTCATTTCGGAACTATGGTGCTCACAGCATCCTTAGCCAATGCATAACAAGCCTACGCGCTCGTGAAAAGCAACGCGCAGCCTCAGGAACGGAGTTGGCTTCCGCTGCAAGCAGCAAAGATAGTACGAATACTGCATAGATGGCTTCGCATTGCTGATCTCGTGTAGGTGCCCTACTTGCCCTTGCCCAGATCGCTTCTGGATCGCAGGCATCCTCTGCTCAAGAAGATGTGGCCACACATCCAACATTGGCTTTCGAAGTCAAGCAGAAGAATCAGACAAAGCCAGTGAAGCTGCATTACAACAAGAATTCGAACTCTGTCAGGTGCGTCTTATGCATCATAACAATCCATTGATTTATACACGTAATGTGTCAGTTTTGTGTAGGAATCTCTATCTCAAAGACTACCTTGAACTCCATCCTAACGCAACCGATAAGAATGCTTTTGAAGCGTCATTCTGAGGCCTTTCACCCGACGAGCTAAAGGTATGTACTCTCGGGATTATGGTGCATTGGAATACTTGACATATGATTATGATCAGAAATATGAAGATCTTCGCAGCCAGGCTTCAAAGCAGAAATGAAATACAGTGGCAGCTTAGCTAGGTATAGTCGCGCTGTCATGCACATGAAGAAATTACATTAACTATCTATTCTATGTCCAGAGATCGAGCGAAGGGCGAGCGAAAATGTGACATAGCAGGACGTAGTGGAGTGTGGGGCATGTGTGTGACGATCGAGGCAGAGAAAGGGTGAGCCGAGCGAGATGGGGGAGAACGGGAGACATCAGGGTGGATATGGGGCTATCGGGAGAAGCGGGGCCGGGGAGGCAGCGAACGAAAGGGGAAATAAGGGAGAAAGGGACGAATTACATGCATATATTCTGTGTAGCTCTGCCCCGATCAAACCTGTTTTGCACCAGTGAAAAAGTCCGTATTTGTCGTGCAAGGTGGGATAGAACGGGGCGCTTACAATGCTCGAATTCGTCTCAATTTGCCTCACTCCGACCATACGGGATTTTCACTGGGTCTCACTACTCACCATCATCAAACCAGAGTGTGGGCTCCATAGTGAGAGTAGTCAGGCTGCGGAAGTGTGGTTTACTCCTCAGCCGGGCTATTATCTTCGGCAACAAAGCATGACCACAGCGGCAGGACAACTGGCTCTATCTGCAATGATTCAGATACCCTGGTATCAATACAACAGATGAACGGGGAGGATCAACAACCACGAAAACAAGTCAAACATTATTCAGAGCGCAAGTCGAGGGAAGATTCAACCAAGGCTGGCAGACAGCTCGCAGAATTAATTGGTACGAGGACTTCCAAAATGCAGCCGTCTTTGTTTCCCAATCATTCTCGATTCAATTAACGGTCCTTTGTATACTTCGCATGTTGTTTGTAATGCTTGTATGAATCAATGGACGGTACTGTTGCCGCATGTCCCAAGATGCCTAGATGAAGCCACTAGGTCAAGACTTTTTGCGTCGATACTCGACAGTTGACGGGCAGGCGTATGTCTCCTTAACGCGTGAGGTCAAACTTAGATACTACCAAGCGACTCTTACGTGTCGCGGACGGATGCAGGGTTCAACTAGCGAAAATGGGTATTACATAGATACTAGTATGCAGATCCCCTACATACGACACCATTTCTTTGGTATCTAGAGCTTGCTCTTTGAGTCCGTATCCAAGCAAGAACCGCGCCCAGCCGTCCGCTCAGTTCTGATCCTCAACGAGCGACTTCGCCGCTTTCAGGTCGGCCTCTACCATCTCTTTCACGAGCGAGTCGAAGTCGACCTTGCGCTTCCAGCCGAGCAGGCGCTCGGCTTTTGCAGGGTTTCCGAGCAGAAGGCTAAGGGGAAGGGAGGTCATACCAATTTGAAACTCGCACCACACAGACAGAGAAGCAGACGCACTCGACTTCAGCGGGACGGAAATACCCCGGGTCGACCTTGACGACCACCTTGCCTGTCTTAGCGTCGATGCCTTCCTCGTTTGTCCCAGAGCCTCGCCATCTATCATGCAGACGTCAGCCAAGGACGGCGGTCATTGGATCGTGACCACTTACTTGATCTCCATGCCAAGCAGGCCGAACGCCTTCTCGACGAACTCGCGGACACGATGCGTCTCACCTGTGGCGAGGACGAAGTCCTCTGGGCCGTCCTGCTGCAGCATTCGCCACATCCCCTCCACGTAGTCAGCAGCTGTGGGAAGTGTGAATATAAGCGCATATAGTTTGCTAGGAAGGGCCCTGACCGTGTCCCCAGTCACGCTGCGCGTCTATGTTACCGAGGTAGAGGCAGGACTGCTTGCCCAACGAGATGTCTGCAGCCGCGCGCGAGATCTTGCGCGTGACAAACGTCCGCCCCCGACGCGGACTCTCGTGATTGAAGAGGATGCCGTTGCAAGCATACATTCCGTACGCTTCGCGGTAATTGACGGTGATCCAGAACGCGTACAGCTTCGCGACGCCGTACGGGCTGCGCGGGTAGAAGGGGGTCGTCTCGCTCTGGAGTGTCTCAACGACCTTGCCATAGAGCTCGGACGTCGACGCCTGGTAGAAGCGCACGTGCTTATCGAGCCCACACGTCCGGATTGCGTCGAGCAGGCGAAGCGTGCCTAGTCCATCGACATTGCCCGTGTACTCGGCCATCTCGAACGAGACCTTGACGTGCGACTGCGCGCCGAGGTTGTACACCTCGGTCGGCTGCACTTGTGCGATGATGTACACGAGGTTCGTGCTGTCGCTTAGGTCGCCGTAGTGCAACTTGAACTTGTTGGGCCCTGCGAGAAGTTGAGCGGCATATGGAGTTAACAGGGGCGGGGACGTACGCTCGTGTTGGTCTGAGTAGAGATGGTGCAGACGGCTCGTGTTGAAACTTGAAGAGCGACGGATGATGCCGTGGACCTCATAGCCCTTCGACAGGAGTAGCTCAGTCCTGTAGCGCTTATAAGCTGCAACGTTCACGCATGTCACGCGAGTCCCGAGGTACAACTTTCCAGACAATCACAAAGTGCTGACACTCACAAGTATGATCCATCTTGCCCGGTAATACCTGTACGCAGCAATCGTCAGCACCACCAACGTGCCCTCCGGACATGCGAACAATTCACCCGGAGATGAGCGCGACCTTGCGCTTGCGGTATTCATCAGGAGGGGGCAAGTTCAATTTCACCAACGGCGAGAATGGAGCAGGGACGTCGGCGATCTGAGACATGGTAGGAGTATCGAAGAAGATGCCAGGGAGGTAACAAGACAGGAGTCTTATTAGTATTTGGCGTCAACTGTGCGCCTGAGGACACCACCTCGGCGTCAAGCGTGCGGGTGTTATAAGCCGGGGTGGAACTTTTGTGCAGACGTCGACGACGAGGGCCGGATGCAGAACGCAAGACGAGTAGGTGAAGATGCACTGGATAGTTGGTTGGTCGCTGGCGATGCCAGCAGCAATGTATTGGCATCGCTGATTGCCGAGATCGGCGACGTACTTCTCAACGACTTTCCCCAGCTCTCCCCTGAGCATGAGATACTTGCTACCGTGCTCAAAGCTTAGAGCTAGACATATAAGTCGGCGATGCTAAATGATTCCTTCAACTTTGCTAGAACGTCACAAATGAGCACGAGGCTCGCCCACACGCCCTTGTACTGCCCCTCTGCGGTGGTCGGCTGTACCTGCCTATTGCGTACCACCCAATCAGTATCTGAGTTCACACCGCCGCAGAGCCAACACTCACTGGATAATCTTCAAACGCTCGAGATGGCTGACCATCGTGCGCGATGCGGCGCCGGCGAGGCCGCCCGCAATGAAGTACGACGTGAGCTGAGGGCTGAAGAAGGGCTGCTTCTGCTCGATGGCCACCGCAGATGCAGCCATCTGCAGCTTCTGCGCGGCCTGAAGCTGGGACTTGGACTCAACTTGACGCGATGTCATGTTTAGCGGTACAGGCGAACAGCGAGACACGGCATCAAGCGTTGGGAAGACAGTGTGTTATATGGCAGTGTCGATGACCAATGCAGTGGATATAAGGCAAAGATGCTCGCACAGGGCAAAGGAGCGGCAGTGTAGAGAGGGATGGCGAGGGAGGAGGGGAGGATATGGGCTGGTGGGGAGCGTGATGGTGGAGGGCTGTCCGTGTGCTGGCTCACAGCGGTGGCGTCCAATCCACCAACTGCAGTTGTCTGCTTCCGTTCCGCAGCCACGTGGCTCTGGCGCGTGTGTGGCGCTCGCTGCACCGCGCACACTTGCTCGGGTCTCCTCCGCCCAGAGGCTGCTGCCTGCCTGCATCCATCCCATGTCCGACTCCAAGGATCCTCCTTCTGTTGTCCATTTGCGCTCTCCTGACTCTGATGAGGCGTTGCCTGGCTTTGAGCTCGGGGACTTCATGGGCACATGGTGATTCTAATCATAATTGACACCAGTGCAGTTATAGCTTGACAGTCAAGGTCGATAGGTATGTGACGCATTCAACGCTGCCGATGTGGAAGGTGAACATGCAAGTGCTTTCCGGTATCTGCGCTTGCTAATCGTGCATGGAATCTGAAGTCCTGGAAGGACGTTACCATCTCTTATACCCTCATGTCCTCGTCCGCCGGACAGCCTGTACAATTTGAGGACGTCGTCGAATACCGCTCTAAGAATGACCTCCCGACCTCCAAGCGAAGCCGAATAGTCGGCATAGATACCCTTCTTCCCTCCTCAATTGTGCCTAGGCCTGCAGGAACCACAGCATCCTCCGAGAGAGCCGCAGAGACTTGCTTTAAATGGAGAGGCAAGGGCTGGTTGCTCATCGCGTCCTCTCGCTGGCATATTCTCGGCTGCAGCGCCACAGCCCACCCCGCGGACTCCCCCTCTGGCAGGCCAGAGTGGGCGCTTACCTCCTTCGAGAAGACCGCCTTTACACCTGCGGGCTTGGATATATACTCCCGCACGCCCGAGGGCCTTCCTGCGATGCTGCTTGAGGAGATTATACACAGGGCAAAAGCATTAGGCGGCGATGTTGGCAAGCTGGCTGAACAGTTCTTTGAAGTCGGGCGAAGCGCGTCGTAGCACGGTCGGTTCTCGTCATGATCGTCGCATCCCTTGACTCTCCATTCGCGTTACAGCCCGCTTCCTGGTCGTAGCTATAGACGTCCCTAGACTTGCCGGGGGAATTTTGACCTAGTGTAACATGCCCATCATCCTTGTCATACCCATCATAGGCATCGCGTGAGTTGCCGGCTTTGCTGTGCATGCGGTTTGCAGATCTCACGGTTCGATTTTGCCGGTTACAGCGGTTTTTCTGCTCGTGTCAGTACAGATAATCACAGATTGCCATTCAAAAAGTGCCCCTGGTTGCCTGTTGCTGAGAGGACGTCCTGAGAAGCGATGATATGCATCGTGCTCAGCCCCATTTGTTCTTGTTGCAAGCCGATTTCAACGGCGCTCTATATTCGAAATCGGCCTAGATGTGTCCTCAGGCACCCCAGCTTTCCGAGAGTCAGGAATGGCGTGACATTCTCGTAAAGATGTACCGCAGTACAGTATATCGGAATACGATACTCAACATTCGTCAATTCGAGCCGGTCGAGCAAAACTACAAGCGATACATGCTGGTGTCCCTACGAGCATCCAGCTGCAATCCTTCCAGCTCATCGAAGATCGTGACGAAAGGCCAGAGACAAGCGAACGAGCCGAGACGGTACAGCGAAGAGCGAACTGGAACCAGTCTCAGCGACGCGCACAGCAGATGAGGAGACGAAAATATGTCTGTGTGTATATGCAATGATGCGGATAGAGTACGAACAAATTAGGACCAGGGTAGAAACCAGATAGACGTCATGAGGGTCGTAAAGACAGATGCCTCACTGTGCAATGCATCAGGCGTGGCCGTCAGCTTCGGAGAACCGGGAATATTGATTCCATCGACAGTCCTGGTTGCGTTGATGACAACGGCGTGCGCGCCCTCGTTAATGGTGTCCTTCGTGCGAGCTCTTCGCTGCTGTTTGTCTGTTGAACTGAAAGAATCGGAACCCGCAGACACTGATGCAGACTGCTAGAACGACGATCAAATCCATCTGATGATATGAAATGGAAATTGCAGGCAAAAGATCTGATGCTTCGGTGATGGGCTCATGGCTGTGCGATGAGCTCCAGCAGGAGGCATAGGCCCAAAATTGCCACATGTCCCACTTCATGACGAACGTTCAAAGAGGGAAATGGGAGAGAACGTACGGTAGAGCTCTTGTCAGACTTGACAACTTTAGCTTTCTGCTTGTCTCGCATCTGACCATCGGGATGTCCGTCTTTCATAATAGAAGCATCCGTGGATGCGCTGTCAGCGGCCGGCTATTTGAAGAATAGTTACCACACGCATTAAAATCTGAAGATTGGCACACACTATTACGTTCAAACTTGAGCTCTGAGTGACGGCGTCTTTCTGCTTGGCTCTGGCATTGTCCACGACATCTTGAGGATATTGAAGAGTCATTTATCTCTGGTCATCGGCGGATACACTTCTCATACAAAACTTCCCAGGCGCACCCCCATCTCGCCGACATGTGCTGGCAGCTCAGTGTTGTCCTCTTCATGCTGATCCTTACAATTCAGCGAATCTTCGGAATCGGCCTCAAATTCCTGCGGGACATTCTTGCAGCGTCTCATAACACTTCAGGCGTCGGGACATACTGTAATATGATGATGGTGAGAGGCATCCATCAATGCTACTTCTTCCTCGATCCGTCGCAGTGCCTCGTCAAGGCTCTTCTCGGCGGCAAACGGCAAAGATCGGAGTGTCGAACATGAGTGGAGCGTTCCACGCATCGCACTCATGGTCGATCCTGGTATGCAGCATAACTTGCCAAAATCCATGGACGGCGTACCGAATAGACAGGTACACGATAGGATCCTTGTAGTGAGTATTGCCGACGATACGCTGCACACGCATCGTCTCGACGAGAGTGTAGTCATTTGGGCAGGTCGGTCCAAGAGGACAGAGTCCATCCCTATTATCACGGCACATGGTCTGGTATTCATCGGGCTAGACGATATCATGTGTCAGTGCGTCGCGACACCGATGACACGATGTTGATGGCAGACCGATGTCTCCGTCTCCGTGAACAGATACATGCATGCTGCAACAATCTCATCCTCCAGTTTCTTGGTGGCGACGTTGATCGAGAAATCCCGGGCGACCAAGGTACGAGTGGTAGGGAATTCGCCCAGACGCTCATCACCGAGCGTGCGTTCGGTCAGCGAGAGCCGCCACCCCTGAGAGTTGCACGAAGCGACACCAAACACCTCTCGACCAGCCACGTACTCGAGCAGGAGCTCGCGGGACTGTTGTACATAACAGACGACGAGATCCTGCAATCGCACGGTGTCCATGATCGTATGGCTGAATCGACAACTCTGCAGTTGCTGATAGGCATACGGTCCTGCGTCGTGCTCGCACTCCCCATTTGCGATGCTCTTGCAGATCGTCCGAGTCGCTGTTTCTGGGCCAGGAGGGCGCATGGCGGGTATGCCGGGCTAGTCGATGTTAGGAGCAACTGCAGAGACGCCAACATGCGCGGGCGTCCAGTATTTATGCGGTTCGGAAGTAAGAAACTCCTCAGCTGTGCGTCATGGCGTTTTTTTTGGACGACCTGGACTGGTTTGCTATGGACGGCGGACGCCAGTGCAGTCACGTCAGATTGTGTACTTGTTTGACCAGCTGTATCGGTATCGAGCAAAAGTCAACGTGAGCGATTCTAGGACAACTTTACAACGTCCTTGACTGAGTCAGGCCTCAAAGCTTCATGAACCACGTTAGTCACAGGCCTTTATAAAATCTTCAGCCTGAGCAACTTCGCGGATGCGAAAACCGTCGGCAACTCCCGACGGCCAGGTTTACGACTCCGCGAAGTGTCGAGAGCTAGCTGTGAAATTCAACCAATCACTGCGATATTGTACAGCACGCATACACGATCTTTGCTGTGGGTTTCATTGTAAACGTCAAAAAGCCCGTACTCAGGATCTGAAGTACGATTAAACGTACAACGATCCTGTAAAATACATGTTGTAAAGGGCCCACGCGGAGGAGCCGAATACAAGCAAGAATGCCACGGCCTTCTTGAAGCCGTACTCAACGATAATCGATACAAGTATTTGAAAGGCAAGGACACATCCTATCACGATCCATAGACCGTAGCAAGCTGTAGATGGCCCACATGAAGAAGCCCATAATCGCCGCAAGAGATGCAAAGCCTACAAGGTCACCGAGGAATTCGGAAACATGTTCGCCCATGGCGTGCTGATGCGATGTAGTACCTGTCATTCTGTTAGCCTACTTGCACATGCAGAGAGAAAAACGGCTACCATAGTTCGTGGGGCCAGTAGACAAGCTCTTCGAGTGCACGAGCGGCTGTCGCTCTTATTGCAACGGGAGATTTGGGATAATTGCTCAGAGACTAGCTCGCGTTGTACCTCCGAGGTATAGGCTCGAGGACGCGTAATCAGCATGATTCCTTCATCTAACATATTCAACTAAACGTCACTCACCGGGTGACAGCGTAGTCGGAGGCGAAGGGAACGTTGCGCTCCATCCTGCGCGGAATCTGTGAGCTCTATGACTATTGAGACTCTAGGCATGCTGCGTCGCAACAGAGATGCTCGAGGATATAGCTGAATCAGACATATACATATGAGCAGCCAATCACATTAAACACCGACATCACTCACTCGATGTTCCATTATATCAGTCAGCGGGAGGGTCAGGCTGGCGCTTGAACAGCAGAATATGGCGGCAGACGTTCCGCCGGGATCTTGAGCAGGCTGGGTAGGAAACTGAATATAGGACGACGCCCTCCGACTCGGTACTAAAAAATACAATTATGGCTGCCGTTGAGGCACAGCCCGTCTCTGCTGTTTCTACACAGAGTCCGATACGTGTCTCCCCGTCAACTCAGAATCGTCAGTACCGATACAAGCTCAAAGCAGGAGATTAGAGATATACCCTTCTGGCCATCCGCGGAGAGTTAGGCATACCAGCGGCAGCTACCTCAGTGTCCTCAAGATTCTTGGTGGCGATATTGATGAGGAAGCCCTCGACCATGATCGTATGAGTAGCGGCGGCCCCATGATCGCCGAAGTTGACGCGCTCTGTGAGCACGAGCCGCCAATCACAGTCGGAATTGCACGTGGGGACACAAAGACGTCCCTTCCGGCGATGTATTCTAGTAGAAGCTCGCGGCTTACTCGGCATGGATTCGTGGCATCCACAAGGACTTTCAATTGCGCGACTCGGACATCCATGAGAGTCAAAGACAAATCGCGATGCGTGGGGCTTCCAGTAAGCGTGCGTTCCTGTGGTGTTACCACATCTCCCGCAATATGCAATGTGTGGGCAGATCATGCGAGTAGCGGTTCCTGAGTCAGGTGAAACATATTGCGCGGGCAGATTGCGGAGAGCGCGCTTTGAATCAGAGTTATTGCATGTAATGGAAGGCATTCAAGGATGCTTCGAAGCGTGTGACAATATCTTTTGTTTCAAGGTATACCTCATACTGGATTTACAGATCGCGGTCGGCCAGTCCCGGCGTCAAGAAAGGTGGGGCAAAGGTTACATGCATAATGGAAGGGGGGAGAAGGCTCCCCAAGGGAGCAGGGCATGCGGCGTTGGGGCAGAACAAAGAGCGGGCAGTGACGACAAGGACGGGGCGACAAATGTCGCGCACGGGGGATGCCCAATAAGGGGCCACAGTGCACTATGGAAGGCGAAAGGCCCAAATCGCATGTGTCAACTGAAAAGATGAGGTGGCAGCGACAGCGAATGTAACTACAAAAATGGAGAAATACCACACTGACTCAGGCGACTTGCAAGGCCGAGTCATGTTGAGGTGTACACCAGACGCAATGGAGACGGTGGCGATGTGGGGTGGGTCGGGAGGGATGGGCCAAGTTGGCGAGGCCTGACATGGACACGAAGTCTTACCGGGAGGTTAAGGCGGGATGCGGTATGGCCCTCTGCGCGCGTGGCATCCAGCACCGCGATCAACACCCGGCACCTAGTGACATTGGCGAGGAGCCCGTTGTGACAGTGACACAGCCTGCACAGATTTATTTTTCCACGGGAAACATGATGAAAAAATGGTGAAAATATGTTAAGTCTGGATATGGAAATAGTTTGGAAATCGGGCGGAGACAATTGAATTATGTTACAATTCCTTCACCGAAACATCGGTATCACATATTTTTGGACTGAAATATCTTCCTTTGGGGAAATAGTTTCACTATTGCTGATACGTTTCGGTAAAACAATCGTAACATAATTTAATTGTCTCCGTCCAATTTCCAAACTATTTCCATATCCAGACATAAGATAGTTTCACCATTTTTGCATCAGGTTTCCCGTGGAAAAATAAATCTATGCAGGCTGTGTGAGAGGCGTGCTGGGTGTGGTCCCGATGCTAAGCGTGTGACAACATTGCGTGACGTGAGCGCTAAAATGGTATCAATATGACTTTCAACAAGGCCAAGGGTTTCCGAATTTCCGAGTCCGCATTTCCACCACCGTCACCAGAATCATACACGCAGCATTGTCGCTGAGCGGGTCAGACGGATATCATGCATGAAATCTTGTAAACGTATCAGCGCGAGTAAAGTCATGGAACAACGCCTGGTCACATTCTTCCATGTGATGGCTCTAAGGACACGTCTGGAACAGGATGAAAGAACAAGGAGCATGCGAAGATCTCATGCTTATAGTAAGTATGTGTGCCTTGTATTCAAGACATTGATAAGTATCTGATCAAGTAGAGACAGGCGCATGGAATGTGGCCTCCAGTGAACAGATCCAGACATATAAAATCTGATATGGCTGTTCTGTTTGAAGGCCACACAGATGGTCTTTTCGGCAATGTCCAATACCTGTGCTATCCGTAAGCTCCCATCTAAACCTTACCCTCTGCATTCATGTCCGGTCAATCGGGCATTATATAAAGACGAGTCGCGTACCGATGGGCATCCTTGAAGTCCCTCCGAGAACTGTTCTGTTTTGCATTGACCGTTGTCACCGACGTCGATACCTCTACAATGTCGAACGCGTCAGCTGCAAGCATATTAGCTCAGGAAGAAGCGGACATGTTACAGGAATTGTGAGGACGACGATACTTTCTGAGACGTTCAGCTGACGAGTTTGTAACCACTGTCACAGATACGCCAGCAGCTACTGTTTTCTCGCAGCTACTGGTACGCTCCCGGGTCGGACCATTCTAAGCGATCGAATTCGACTTACAGACTGAACATGTTCAGCCCTCATCTTCTTTGAGTACATTGTGACTTTCTCTGAAGAGGTTCGCGTCATCTGGGGAGCCAGGTTCACCACTGTCACGGTCATCTTTGCCCTAAACCGTTATATGCTCATGGCACAAGGCGTTAGTTTCGCACTGAATCCCGTCTGGTGGCATACTCCACTGGTGAGTCATGTCGTGTCGTGCTGCGAGTGAATCGAGCACTCACGATCTACGCGCACACAGAGGTGAGCTCCGACGGCCGCACCGTCACATGTTCAGCGCAGTCAATAGGTTGCCGCAGCTGTGAAGCTGTCAACGTATTGGAGAACGTGTCGATTATTGTTCTTGAGGCTGTGACAGCAAGTCAGAGATTGTTTGACCTCGAATCTCGTGAAGAGACTGATTGATAAATCGTTAGGCTTTTCCGCGTTCCGTACATATGCCATTAGTGGACACCAGATCGTCCCTGCATTGCTAGTCTTGCTACTGGGGCTAGCGCCAGTAGGCGACAACATCGTGAGCATATATGTTCTCCGCCATCACATGTCTGTTGAGCACCTCTGGGCAGTTTGCAAATACAGGATATTCATACTCGTTCGTCACTTACGTAGGCCGCTATCCAGTTTGTAACAGTAATCAACGCGAGTCCGTGGCGATACAGAAGAAGTAAGTGCTACGTTCACCTCTCCCACGTCGGCACTCCTAGGACTGACCCTCCTTTGCATAGACGTGAGTTTAAAGAAAACCGACGACTTGTTGCTCTGACACGCACAATTCCTGCAGTCGTCATCTTCGATCGCATCTGCGCGGCTGTATCCGACCTGATCGTGGTCCTTGTCACTTGGTTCAAAACAGCCGGACTCGCCATGGAAGTGCGGAAGTTACGATTAAGAGGATCGATCGCCACGGTGCTGATGAGAGACGGTGAGTATGTGTGGTTCTTTGAGTGCATGCGATGCCTTACAAACAGCCCATTCAAGGCACGCTCTACTTCATGTATGTCGGGCTTTGTCACAGTGCCTTGTCATGACTCTGTTCTTCCACCGTTCATCAGGGCCCTTTTGCTTCTCAACGTCCTCGAGATCGTGATCACACTCCACTACGTTAATTCACAGGCGAGTTTACCCGTACAACTGCATGGCTGCTCTAAGGTAACGTTCAAGCAGAATCCCGCAAACTACGTCACAGTTTTCCAGCTACCGTAAGCGACCGGTCATAACCCAACCAGCTCAATCCATGCTCACCAAGTCAATCAGAATCTCATCAATCCTGATATCACGCCTCATCCTCAATCTACGCCAGGTGTCCCTCGGCAGCGTGGGCTTGAATACGATTTCGCTCAGCGCCGTGGACACGCCGGACATTCCCTCTCGCCTGGTTGGCAACATCGGCGCTGAACTCCAGCACTCGTCTCTTGTTTTTGAGAATGTCGAGGATAACATGGAGGACGAGCAGGGTATGACTGAGGGCTGTGAGACCTACGAGCTGGAGCAGGTGCAGTAGTCATCGTACAAGCTATGCGATCGTTTTCGAAGTGCCGGCTCTGACTGTAACTCGCATTTGTACCTTGATATAATTTCCTAGTCGCGATATCCGAGCAAAATGTTACGCTAAGTTGGCACGAAGCATACGTTCATTATAGCATAAACAGCAAGAGGGAGATTCACTAGGCCAAAAGCTGCATCCCGCCGCCGCAAGGCTGAACCTTATCCGAGACATAGACCCCAAAGTTGATGAATTGGTAGCAGCAGCCAATCCGTTGCACGTCCCAAATCAATTTTACAGCATAGCAGATGTTTAGACAATTGCTGTAAAGCGTCGATTACTCAGGCCGTCGACGAAGGTGCGAGCAGCCCAAGCAGACGAGACAGGACGATCCGCCGTTCCCGCAAGTAAGATGGAAGGCGGACCAGTTCCCCAGTTTGTCGTCTTTTGCATTCGGTATTCAACGCCGATGGGCAACTGGCTGTATCCCACGTGAGCATGCCTCTCTAGACGGATTCTCATGGCACATTAGCGGTGACTATTGGCAAAACAAGATAACGACATACCGTCGTTGCTGCGCTGCGACGCACGACTCATGATCACTATCTGACAGTATTACATTCCTTGATGTTTGAATCTTAATAGAAGCAGCTATGATGTTCATGCTTGCGGAAGGAGCAATCCTCGACGTTGTTCATTTTCGACAGTTGCTCTAGAGTAGGCTTCGCAACTGCAAGAAAGAGATCGTGCAGCAGGGGATGCCAGGAGCCGTTCATGATGAAAACCCAAGTGAAATGACGTGCAGTGGAATTGATAGATGTCGCATAGCCTTGAGCTGAATGTAGCAGTCAGCGCGACGTTATGTAGGTGGACTCAAGGTGCCAAGCGGGGAAGCGCCCGTGCAGGTCTCCGCAAAAATTACCACTTAAGCTCAGTCCGGGCTCTTCCCGGCCCATTAGCGCCGCCGCGCTCGTCACCAAAATCTTCGTGGATCGCGGTCAGACAGACTGCCACTATCCTCTGCTCACAAATAGCTGAAATTCTGGGTAGAAGCAATCTTTATGCTCACGCTGTTACATTGCGTGTCGCACATATACCTGGGTTTATCTCATGGCTAAGCACTGGCAGTCTGCGACCTGAAACTTGAACCGATGCTCGTTGCGAGTGCGAATAGCCTAATTCCCTCGGTGAATAGATCACTCTATAAAAGCTACAGGGAGGCATTGTTGGCGGGATCAGCTGCTAATGACATGTATTCATTGTAAACATGGTGCGTTGCAGCATTCTACGAGTCGGGACTAATTTCTAACTTCTGACCTATCCGACAGGAGCTTATCCACTCGCGCCTAGCGGTTCCTTTGTTTCTCCAGTGTCCACTGCTGAAGTATAATTTGGAACATATGGCCAACCGAACGATCCATGGATCCCCGTTTTCGCCGTCGCTCACATTTCTTCGTGGTCACCGATTCCCTACGCCGAGGTGCTGACAGACCATTCATCTTCGTCTATGAACCAATTGAAATTCTAGATTGCTACCGGTCGCGTTCAGCATTCGAGGTCTAGCACAAAGGGCCACCGTACGTATCGAGGTCTATCATGTATTCCCCTCCCAGTATCTCTTGAAGCCGATATCGCGGACTGAGCAGGTGGAATGTAGTATAACCTCTCTCGAAGCTGTCCCATGCGTCCCTAGCCGCCCCCTTCCCAAGCAATTTGCGAATGCGCTCAGCCGTAGCGATGGCTTCATTGACTGCTTGACTTATAGTCTGAAGCAGGGTGCTTCTCGTAGTGAAGGCGCGGTCGTGAACATAGGTACCAGTTTCTCCTGCCAGTTCTTCCTTGTAAAATGAAAGAATGTCACTGACAAAATTTGCGTTGTTTATATAAGCTTCTGTAAAGAGGAAGACCCGGTAAACGTTTCTCACTTTGTGATGTTGAGATAGCGCACTGCGTCCCTTCAATTCTCATTTGAATACAAGGAATGTCTGATGGAGAGAATGTTTGATACTCACGGCATCGCTCGAAGATAAGTCTTAGGATCAGGAAAGTGATCCACGGGCCAAATGAAGCAGACAAAAGCTTCCGCTTCTCCGCTCAGTCCACGACGATATTCCACAAATCGAAAGGCTCGCTTATGAAGCATCACACTCCTCGTCTCCTGCTCAAGCATGCAGGCGTTGAAGAATTGCACGGTGGAGACAAGGATAATACCGGCGCTAAAACTCGGGAAATGTTTCCACATGACCGCCAGGGATTGAGCTACAGCTCCTGACACTCCGGTGTAAGGTTGAATGGATCCTATCGAGAGGCCTCGCATAAAGGAGAAAGATTCCAATGGCCCAGGACGCCCGGCTCGGCATCCACATAGATATTGAGAGCGGCGAACAGGACGATAGCAACACGAATATCGATGTCGGTGATATGTCTATAGGATGTCATCACTATGATGAGCCCCGTCACGATGTGCTTGCGAATTGATTCTTCGAAGTCCCAGCCTCGGGTGGCCTCTTTGACCCGATGTTCCAGGTCAGGGTCACGTTGGAGCGTTGATAGCTGATGGTATGGACTAACATCCAGGAAGCGAGACATGATGTGTCTCCATTCTTCGAGTAAGTCACTCCTCTGGAAAATTGAATGAATACCTATCATGGAACGAAGCGTCGACGCGTACCGCACTGAGGGTCACCGCCATCGAGGAAGTCGCCTAATTAATGTGCGATAAGCGTATCCTTCTTTCATAGCATGACCGATAAGAAACATACAGTTGTCATGAGCGACCAGCGAAGAGGGCAGAGATGTGTAGCTTAGAGCAAGGTGAGGCTTTTGTAGCCCTTGAAGCTAGAATCTTGTTCTGTAATGCGTTATGACACATTGTACTCAATTATTGGAGCTAGAATCTTGCCTTAGTGCCGACAATGCGATAGCGCACCGTTCCGATACTCTGAACTATCGGAGGTAGAATCTTGTCCTCACCGGGGGCATGAGCCCATGATTCCGCCGGGAACATTTTGAACACATCATGATAACAGTCACAATGTAACTCTACTGTTACTGATGTAAACATTATGAAATAATTTGAATTATTTCGAGTGAGTTCATTGTGGAATAATTGTGACATTATTCAGAAAGACACCATGGTGCGACAACAATTTTACTCCGGCCAGCATTCACAAAATATGTTGGCAACATTTTGAATGAATCATAAGGATACATTAAAAATGTGATCAATGTGATATTGCAATGAGTACCAGATGCTTTTCCATCATGTGCCGACTGGAATCATCTTGGATGCATCAGAGATGTCCTAATATGGTTAGCACATTGCTATATATAGCAATACCATTTATGCAATCACAGTGAACTCAATGGGAACATCTTGAAGACATCATGGCCCCTCATGGATATCATTTAAAATTTTCTCTGAAGAAACATTTATAGTGTTATGGCAATATTGCTTGAATGCTGTCAGCTGCAACATTGGGGTCTCATTCTTGCATCTTTATGAATGCTATCAAAATTGTTCCACAATGCTAATTCTTAAAACATCTTAAAACATTCAAAATGATTTCAAGATATATGCACTGAAAACATTGCGTAATTATTTGGACTGTTATTACAATGTGTCCAAAATGTTCCCGGCGGAATCATGGGCTCATGCCCCCGGTGCCTGTGATGCGATAGTGCACATTGTATTCAATTATCAGAGCCTCTGACGCTAGAATAGGCTCGTCCTGCAAAGCGATAGCGCATATTGTACTCGGTGATTGGAGGTCCGAAACTAAACTCTCGTACTGCAACGTGGTAGCGCATACTAGTAAAGTTGTACTTCCTGAATTGGAAGGCGTGGTCAAGCGCAGGAGTCCACGCGATGCACCAACTGCCATGCAGGCTAGCATGACTCTCAGCAGAGACCTACCAGACTCGCAGAAATGTCGCAGACCCTCCGCTCTCCATTCGCCGGTAACTGCTCCATCCGATGAGAACGGATACGTGTCATGTACTGACGTTGCCCACTGTATCCAAGCGTCGCATGCTGCGGAGGGGCTGGCGCGCCGTGTCGGCAGCCCGTTATCTTGGAGAGGCCCCCGGTGGTATGTCATGGTCTATATACATCATAGCGCATTAGCAGTGCATCTACCTTGCATCCATAGGAAGCTAGCATTACCGTCAGACAGTGCTTCCGTGTTGCGTATGTGTCAAGTTTGTCAAAGTGTATACGGACCACAAGATTTGGTGACTTGAGTGCAACCGCGGAACTCGATAATCAACAACGTTTCAGAATCTTTTCATTACATACATATATTAGTATTTCCTGTTCTGAGCACAGCAAGATCTATTTCTTCTTCCAGGGATGTCGCATATGTATGTTTAGAAGAAGTCAGACTGCTACTGACTATTCCATCTCACAGGTTCCTTATTTATATCGAGAGGGTATCCTGCGGACGATCCCGTTCGTTACGAGGTGCGTACACTCTGACTATCCGAACCCCAGGCTGACCGCGAAACACAGGCTGTGACTGTAGCTGTAGGTGACGAGAGTGTACCCGACCACTCCCATTTTCAATGGTCATATCAATAACCCGCCGACCGTAAAGATACACGAGGATGTCTTACATCCCCTGCTAATCTAGTAGTAGCCACTGGGCCTCTTGCATACCCAGTCTCGCATGCTGCATCGACTGGCGAGTCGTTCCCGTACATTTCAAACATGAATGTCTAGCTCCATCGTGAGCAGCTATGCCTATGATGTCCAGAACGAGGCCTTCATCAATCAAATGTCCCGCTTGTGCTGACACTAATATACATTCCCTCCTTTCTTGCAGAATATCGCATGAACAACAGAATCGTGCATGACAAGACGGCACGTATCTCTGGTTCATCTTTCCGCTCATTTTTCTTCTCGGATCCAACATCGTCACTGATGTTTTAAGCGGACAAGACTAACAAGATCAGGCATGGTGCAGTTTGTGTCAATGAAAATTGTACTAAGAGCGCTGAAAGCTCTCTGATTCTCTCACCGAACTCACGCAGTACAGATGGCTTGGTAATGATGTTCCCTTCCCATCGATGCAGCTCCCGTTCGAATACTTTGCCGTAATCATAGCTCCCGCGATCGAGGCTATTCCGCCGCCCATGACTGTAGTCTGTGGATGTTCCGATCAAAACGGAACTGCACTAGCGGATGCACATGCCGCAGGAGTCAATGCGTCACTGTCTTCTACGATATTAGTTCAGTGGATGGCTCTCGGCGAAGCAAATACTGTAGGCGTATGTGTCACTCATCATGGACATGGCTACTGATGTCCAGTATGAGCAGCAGCCGAGTACGTCAAATTTGGGAGACGCGTGCGGAAAGAATGCTTGCGGAGGTTTTCTTTCAGGAATAGAATATCAACCGTTGCACCGTGATACGATGATCAAGGGTGCTCCTTGAACTTGCGGCCGTGCTCCAATTCGAGAAGAGAACCCTGTTTCACATGAAGTCGGAATTAAGCTCCAGCCGGCAGCCGTTGCGTCCTTTTGTAGTATGGTCATTGATGGCAGCGTCTATGAATGTAGCAAGCCCGCATTCTACGGTGCGATCAAGGCGGTGAGCCTGCGAAATTGGAGGTACACGACGCAATGATACTTAACTACAGAACTGGATTGTTATTGTTTTATCTTGTTCTCCGTTAACCTTCATCTACTCATACCCCGACTCAATTGAGCGATAAAAGCTTCCAGCGCAAGCTTCCGCCGTCCGAGCTCCTTCGCTTGCACACATCAAAAGCTGCCTTCGGATCGTTGAAGCCACTAGTCATGAATGTGTCTAAGATAAACGCACCGGTCTGTTACTGGCTCATCTTTTCTATGTTCTACCGTATTGAATGCTCCTACG
The DNA here is from genome assembly GCF_001632365.1 of Laetiporus sulphureus 93-53. Lineage (NCBI taxonomy): Eukaryota > Fungi > Basidiomycota > Agaricomycetes > Polyporales > Laetiporaceae > Laetiporus > Laetiporus sulphureus. The sequence continues at coordinate 39,093 of NW_024468574.1, forward strand.
TTAGAATGCCGCTACGGTCTCACAGACCGTGATACTTGATTTTCTCAAGAAGGTCGACTTCATGTTTCCGGAATATACGAGAGACGCTGTATTAGAAGCGAGAGTCAAAGAAGCAGTACAACTCTGGGAAAATGGCGATCTTCTTCGCCCTCATCTGGTCACTGCCATCATTCTCACCGCGACAGCTCACAATAACATCCCGAGTCTCAACACCAAAGTTCAGATCACACTGTTCACGACGCTCATCATCGCCATCGATGACCCAGCTGTGTTCAATGCGCTCGGCGTCCGCACATTCCTTCTCAAAATGTGCACCGGCGACATCCAACATAACGCTGGCATGCTCGGAGAATTTACTAAGATTCTGGGCCACATGTGGGATCATTATTCTGGTTTCTCCGCCAACACGATCTACGCTTCTGCGCTGCGCTACATTAACGCGTCGCTTTTGGAGAACGACTTTAGCGGGTTGCCGTTATCGCCTGATGATTTCCGCTTTGTAGAGTATAAGCGGGGTATGCGCACCACAACGGAAGCCTACGCTTGCTTCATCTGGGAGAAATTCCGGTTCCCCGACACGAAAGTGTTCATGCAGGCCGTCCCGTAAGTCTCTGGCATGACAGCGCGAAATCTTTGCGGTACTGAGTTTCTCCTCTTCAGGGACGTTATGCTTTATGTGAACTACGTGAAGTAAGCTACGCACATTGAAAAGTGATTCTGACAATGTGGCTGCATACTGATCATCTCGCTTCGCAGTGATATATTGTCCTTCTACAAGGAGGAACTTGCCGGAGATACGGATACCTACATCCACAAGCGCGCATCTGTAACCAGAAAATCTGTTCCTGAGACACTTCAGGCTGTCATCAGTGATACCGTCGCGACTGTTGAACGTATCCGTGACATTCTGGGCGAAGGAGAAGTGAGGGATGCATGGGAGACTTTTGCGGTGGGCTACATCGGTGCTTACATGGTTAACCCTCGATATCGCCTCAAGGATGTGCTCGGAGGAGAATACCTCATGGACGCCTCTGCCTTCGCGTCCTAGTAGATAGCAGTAGCTCAGTTCCGGGAGAGGCGCCTCATGATATTTCATTGGAATTAGACGGCTTTTTCCTCCTCTTACGACAATAAAGAGTCTACTTTTCAGCACACCGGTATATCACCGTTGCATGTTCTGAGACGTTGAGGCATTCATCCGGCACCTGAATGACCTTGTAGTCTGGGAGAAGATACATTGAAGGAGTCTGCATAAGTACACTGCAAGGTACAGGCTGATCCGTGAATCATTATTTCGTTGACGGCAGACTCTCCATTTGTACCCGCCATCTGAGAGAGAAATGGCATAAGGTACGGGGGGAGGGGAGAACGCAGCACAAATGTCATTTCTGTGAGCTTCTAGACACATAAGGTCCGAAGAACGAGAAACTTCATGGTGTTAGTCAGGCCGCTTCGGAGCGAATGAAACATCTTTACGAATGACCAGATTGAGATTTGCAGGGCGTACTGGCGGCGATGATAAGACACCATCTTCTGCGGCACCATGATACAGTCTGCAATCCAGGAGGAATGCCTTCGGCAGCCAAAGTGGCGCCATCTTTTCAATACAGCGGAAATGCAGTATTCCTGTAGTCGGATGTGACTCAAAACACATGCCCATGTCGGAAGCTTCGTCAACTCACCGTAGATAAATTGAGTTTGATTGGGAGCGACATGTTCGATCACGAGGAGAGGGGGAAGATGGGCCCAGTGAGCATGGTGACCTTTACCAACATCGCGGCAGTCAACACTGATCGGCATGAAGCGATGGGTAGAAAATCGTTTGTAACATCAGACAATGGGGGATTCACGGAAGTTACTGAACTGAAAAGGCCGGCTGCGTGGAAATGTCCGTTCACGATAAGACCTACATCGAAGCCAATGTTGAAATGATGACGCATCTTCGTCTTCTTGGTCAGGATCACGGTTAGACGGTGCAGATACGTAAAAGCTATCGATCTAGCTTTTTGCAAATCACCGGATCTCCTGAGGACGTATTATTCGGCATGAGACTTCCCTGCACAGAGTAAGTACATAGCACGACCAGCCAGTACGCAGCGAGTGATGACAATTTCAATTTACGATAGAACATGGACAATATCGCGGAGAAACCAATCAGTATCCAACAGACTTCGGAGGTGCAATCTGCCCCGCGGCTGTTGCAAGATTCTGCGCCAAGCCTTGCGTGAGTGCGGAGGCATCTGAGATAACGTTGATCTGTGATTATATAATGATTACTCTTTCGTGTCACGAAGACGGGGCTTACACGGCACATACCATGTCAAAGCCTTGCTCAGCGCGTTTAGCTGCCTGAGAACCCGTAGTGCAGAACATGGCGCTGAGAATGAAGACACTTGAATTTGCAAGCCATCCGGAACAGGTCACGGAGCTACTGACCATTTCTTGCCTTTGGCATGTGCACCCTCTCGTATCTTTTGGATCATCAACTCGACTTCCGGATGCGGATCTGGAGACGGCGGTGGGTATCCATGCGAGAGCGACAGATCATACGGGCCAATGAGAACACCATCTACAACGAAAAGTAAGTCATACTGTCAATCATCAACAAGAAGCACGAAGGGCATACCGAGGCCATCTACAGAAAGAATGCCATCCAAATTCGTCATGGCATCGCGAGTCTCGATTTGTACAAGAACCAGTATCCCATCATTGGCGGTTGCGAGATATTCCGATGGTGTTATGCCCCACACCGAATCAGTAAAAGGGCTTCCAAATCCGCGAATCCCCTTCGGTGGAAAACGAGCGGCTGCTACAACGGCTTGCGCTTGGGCAGACGTGGACACCTCATGTCAGGAACGCTTAATCAATCAGAGCATATGTCGGAGATGAGGTCGCAGCGCACCATAGGAACCATGATCCCACGCGCGCCAGCGTCGAGAGCCTGCTTGATTTGCCAACTGGTGCTAGTGTCTGCGCACGCTCCAGTGGCAGGCACACGTACGATCGCGCTTGGCGCGGAGCTTCCGAGACTCGACACCGCCTGGATGGCCTCAGAGACACCGGGAAGGAGGGATATCATGCCATGCTCGCAATCGAGGGTAATCCAGGAGAGGTGAGGCGATGAGGCAGCGACGGTGCGAGCGTGGAGCGCGCCCGGCATCGTAATCCACGCGCCGAACGCGGGTTTCGAGGCACGGAGGGCTTGGACGAGCGATGCGGAGGCCATACTTGGACGCGGGCAGGAGTGGGCGTGAGGCTTTTCGACACACACTACTTATCAGTCAGAGGATCCTCAGTCCAGGTACCAGAAGACGGTATTCCCAGCCAAGTCGTTGTTAGACGTGTCTCATGGGCAGTGAAATGTCCAGCTGACAAGCAATGCGGCTCTCCGCTGTGAGCATTTGAGATGCGAGGGGTCAAGAGGTCTGAGCAGCCTCGGTCCGGCCTGTTCTTCTCTTCCCGACGTGCAAAGAGTACGAGGAAAGAAAGTCGGGTCCGTTTCTCATTCACCCATGCTATGATTCAAGGCGTCCGCCAGGAAAAAGGTAGGTCAACACGACGATGGAAGATGAAGATTAAATTTCGCGTGCAGTGTTGGCGAGATCGTACAGGGTCAGGATGAGGAATGAATTAACGAAGACGATTGGCGTCTAATGTAAGGCACTTCCGGGGTCCAACGCATTGAGTCTTGCAAGTTGGATGCACGGACTCAGCTAGACTCAGCTGATCCCAGTAGCAGATCTGCTTTTTGTCGAAAACTCTGGTGGTATTTACAGATGCCTTCGCTCTCTCTCCTGTCAGCTGGATCAAACGCCCGAGGTCAGCTCGCCACGGGAAACGACGAGGACGCACATCTCTTTGCTCCGTGTATCTTCGCTGGTCATTCCCCAGGAATACTCCCTCTTGGGACGCGTGCAGTTACTCAGATCGCATGTGGCTCCAACCATACGCTTGTACTTCTCTCTACGTCGCAGGGTTCTCAGGTATGGGGCAGTGGTGATGGACGCAAGGGACAGCTCGGACCCTCACACCTTGCAGACTCGGGGCCGGCATCCACTTCGCACTTTAGGCGGTTGGACTTCGGACTGCACTCGCGCGGGAGATATCTGGAAGGATATAGCCCACGCTTGATAGCTTCGGGGTGGGAAACATCGTACGTGGTACTGTCGTGCGCTGGTCGGGACGATGTGCTCATTTCGATGGGTGCTGACGACTACGGGAACCTCGGAGTGGGAGGAGTGAAAGAGAAGACTGTAGGAAGGGATCCCATTCATGTCGTCGACCTGCAGCTTCTCTTTGATACAGAACTCGGCAATGTAGACCGCACGTTCACTATTCGGTCTCTGGCCACTGGTCCACATCATATCGTCATTCAAGTTAACTTGGCACTCAAGAATGGGACTTCCACTCAGTATCTGGTCGGATGGGGCGCAGCGAGACATGGCCAAGTAGGATATGCGACAGGTAGCTCTCAAAAGTTGCCTTTGTTCTACACATCCCCTCGTATCATCGCTCTCGGCCTCGATGATGTGCAAGGACTGGGATCCATTCAGTCGATTGCTGCTGGTAACCAACATTCAGTATTCCTGCATAGCTCAGGGAGATTGTCCGCGCTAGGTTCGAACCGCAAGGCTCAGCTGCGTGGCCTGGGAACGCTGAAGGATGTGATCAGCGTAGGTTGCACATGGCACGGCACGTATGCGACCGTGCGCAATACCTCTGGCTATCTCATCATGGCTACGGGTAGCCACTCCAGGGGACAGCTCGGTCGAGGAGTTGTTCGTGATGCAGTCTCACTTGGTTCAGTGGACTTTCCTTTCCCACCGAGTTCGCACCGGCTTGTCAAGGTCGCTTGTGGGAGCGAGCATGTCTTGTCTCTGTTCGAGTTGATTGGAATGGAGGACTTTGCGCCATCGTCCGGTGATTTGATATCGCAGGACAGCGAAACACGAGCGCCGCGGATGGAGGTATGGGGATGGGGATGGAACGAGCATGGGAACCTCGGCATGGGTTCCACTACGGACGTCGACGTTCCAGTGCTTATATGGCCGCCTGCAGATCCGAGTGAATACGGTGGAAGGGCCGTAGACATCTGGTGTGGAAACGGGACCAGTTGGATCGTAATCGAACAACGAAAATGATTATATGCGCTGTTTCCCGACAGAAACGCATTAATTCGAAGCATATGCATTATATACGGACACAAGAGCCGCTTAATCATCATCTGCAAGGCCATATTCCTCGTGGATTTGACGGATAGTGGATTGGCGGTGCGAGGCCAGCTAGCGACCGATGAGCACTGCAGCCGTTGCTGGGCATCTACAGCCACTCACCCGTCCCATCAAGATCTGATATGCGGCGAAGTCAAGGTCATATATGCGCATATATGCACGCACGATTGGAGGAGATCGCACCTGAGCTGCATCCTTCGTCTCGTTGTACCGATGCAGGAGCTTGATGTGCCTGGAGACGATCTCTTTCGCGTCTTCCCCCTCACTTGGAAAGGTTAGATGAATAAATACAGGACCTATTGGAGGACGATACCCGAGCTGTTTCTGTATTTCGTCAATCTCTGCTTCAATTGCGGCAATGCGAGCCAGCTGTTTCTTAGGGCAAGATGATATCGAGTAAGATCATTTTAGAGCTCGCAATTGGAAGAATACCTTGATAGGTATGCTTATGTGCATAATTGGAAGTGTGCGATGGGATGAGAGTGTGAAGACAACACAGTAAGTGTGATTACCAGCGGCGGCTTGCAGCCACTCATTGACGCGTTGTTTGGTAGATGCGTGACCGCGATGCGCCACAGCCCGATACCGCACAGGTGATTTGAATGTGCGGATTCGCCACCAGCTAGCATGCAAAGAAGAGTATATTCGGCGTTATCAGAGCCCGAGAAAAGAAAACGCGGAGAATATACGAATGGTTCGACGATTTCATCGAATTCCTCAGAGTAAATGCAGTTTGAAAGGTAGCCAGAGTTCAAGCTATGACTCCATGGAGAATACTCATACTAATTGTGACCAAGGTAAGTATACAGAGTGTACCCTACAATCGCGTCATAGGCTCCTATATATAATGTGGTCGACGCGATCAGCTGCTCATGAAGGCGGAGATGCGAGGAGATACAACTTCAAATCTGTCCTGCTTTGCCGGCCTCTCGGCCGGCGGTCTCTCCGTGTGTTATTTCTCCGTCTGAAATGGTGGCAGTGCGAGCGATGTACATGCATGACAGAGGAACAGGGATCTAAGCAGTGAGCATGTTGTTTCGTTCACTGGCTGGAGAGCAGCACGAATATTCGCCATCATACCTCCGAAGGGTGTTGCCAAACGGAGAACTTGACAGGACCACGATCTTCCATCTTTGTTCTCTGACATCTGATAAGCGAAGAGAGGGTTTGAAAGAGTACCTCTATCTTGAGCATGGCGCCTTCGCTGCCTCGTTTGGGGGGGGGGGGGGCATCCTTTTCTTTGCAGATGAACCACGTTCAACTTATCAGTACTATGAAGCACGAAACCAGACATGAGTCTGGCGCGTCAAGCTGGGAGTATGTGCTGCATAGTGCTGCATCTCCAAATGCAGGGTGAGGTGGATATTTGGCTTCATGACATTGGAATTATCCTTGAAGGACAAAAATCGGCGCTGTTCGTGGATGAACGAGGGTCGCAAGACTATCTGGAGAAAGACAGCGAGCATCTATGCGTCATATATCTGTGCAAACCATGTTGCCTGTCTTATATTAAAAGAAATTAGCTGGTAGAGAGAAGGATCGGGTATAAGGTAGGTATAAGGTGAGCTGCCTGAAGAGTGATTGCACAGGTGAGGCTTGATTTGAACGTTCGTAGGAAGAGGAGATTGTTTACACAGAGCTGGGCGGGACCTGTATGCGATGTACAGCTATCGTAGCTGCCTCTGTAATCATTTAAGTGTTGAACAGGTCTGAACCGGATTTTGGGAGGCTTATAGGACGACTTGGATCAAAGGGCTTCGCACACTGTCACGGTCCGCTCTTAAATGGGCTGGTTAGACGATCCACACTGCTTGACATAAGTAGTAGAAGCGTAGATACGCTGTGTTAGAGAGAGTTTATGGAAGATTTGCATCGACGAGAGTCGCAGCTACGCTCTACGGTATGGATGGAGTGCCAGCATTAGGCGCCAAAGTTTTGCAACTTGGGTCTCTCACGCTCTCCATCGCAGTTTTCCAAAATCCTCAATGTCCTTTTCTGATCCCACATCAAAGTGGTCACCACCAGAGAAACCAGCCGGTCGCAAATATCCGGGTTGTCGACAGTGGGTTAACCTGTCTCTAGGGTGACTGACATGACAGGGCGCTGCGGTCAGAGTCGGATCACAACCTCAAGTACGAATATTTGGCATCACCACTAACGCCAGCTTCCAGTTCATGATGCATGACTCCACAGTATAACAGACGAAGGGCTTATATCAACGCTAGTCGTCAATATGCCAGATTTCTCCGAAGCCAGTTTGGTCCCTGCGGGAGCCGTCATGTAAGTACCGAACTCATTGCCTCTTGACCCAGGAGCAGACGCGTCGGAGACTTATGTGATCTGATCAGCTATCTATAGTGTAATCACTACCTATCGAGCGTCGGCAGCCCCCAAACTGCGCCGCCGCTCGAGGGACGCCTGACGGGATCAAAATATGATGTGATTGTTGCCGACAGCGCCAGGCGCGAAGCGTGGTTCACCGGTCAGCAGTTCGTCTGCTTTTGATCAGTATAGCACTGAAACATGATCTTATAATAGTTGAGTCATAAAGATTGTTGACGACATTTTTCGCGTACAGCACAAGCTATGCTAAGTAAAACCCGGCGATGTTCAGCCGTGGCAACAGAGTCTCGACAGCTGCCATCCCGCCTATGTTGCGCCGAGGATGTATCTGTCCCAAGAGCGGTTAGATGGCCGTGCAGCGTGCGATGCTTGCGTGGAGCAGCGCAAAGCCAACAAGTCATTGCATATAAGCATTCCCTCCCCCGCGGCTGAGCAAATGTAGTCGTGACGCTCCCCGAATCTCCTGCGTAAACCCTCGCCTTCCTGGTGAAGGCCGGTCAGCGATGCCTCGAAGCCTGTTTTGGAGACAGTTCTCCGCGTTGATGCGGAAGAATGTGATAGTGCTGTCGAAACATCCTTGGGTGTGCAGATTTTCGTCGTACTACATTGACAGGAGCTGACCGTTCTCCAGCTCAACGTTGTCCGTTGTATTCTTCTCCCAATTGGGTATGGAATATTTCTTGCAGCTGCGCAGTTCCTCCTTTTCAGGCCGAACAATGTATGTGTTCGCTGTTTGCTCATTGCTTTCTCGTTCATAACTGTTCCTTGCATAGGATGGTTTGGGAACAGCTGTTCCAGTACAGCGGCTTTCTGACCAGTACGATGGCTCACTGACGCTCTTGTGGGCGGACGGCACGAATGGTGCTGGCTCGCCATCAGCGGAGGACATCATGGCGCATATCACGAGCGGCTTCAACCCTTGGCAGCTGAGCAACGTGCAAAAGGTTGATTCGCCGAGCGACGTTGCTGCACACTGTCCGGAAAACTGGAGTGGCCAATCCCAGTGCTTTGGTGCACTGATCTTCAATTCGCTTCCTGACTCCAGCAATGTCAGCAGCGCTTCGCAGCCGTACAATTACACTCTTAGAGTGGACTATGGACTGGAGTACATAAACGTCTTGAAGCACACGAGCAGCTATGAGCAGCGGATGATACCTTTGCAATGGGCCGTGGACAACGCCATCATCGAACTCACAACGAATATCTCCTTTCCGGCCCCTCTAGAATGGCCGTTCACGCAGGAGACGAATGCTGAGCAAGATACAGATGTCCGGCTGAGCTTCGTCAGGGGAACACGTAACCTCATCGTCCTTGCGCTATTCATATGCTATATCGGCATCGCATACCAACTGCCTGGGTCCGTCATGTTCGAGCGGGCGACCCAGCTCACCAGCCACATGAAAGCCATGGGTCTCATGGACTCTGCTCGTATTATCTCCTGGCACCTTACCATATCACTCATTTATATTCCCGCATGGACTCTCGTCTCGGTCATCTGGCATTTTCAGATTTTCACAGGCACGAATACTGGTCTTGTCTTCGCGATCCATCTTCTTCTGGGCCTTTCTCTGGCAAGCTGGTCATTCTTTGCCTCCGTTCCGTTCGGAAGGAGCCCTCAGCTTGCAGCGATTGCATCCACAGTGCTGGCCATAGGTTTCGCTGTTCTAGCTCTTGTATTTCAGCATGCTAGCACCGTTTCCGCATTCATCTACTCGTTGTTCTTCCCGCCAGGATTTTACATCTTCGCCATCCGCGCCGTCTGCGGATTTGAAGTGCACCAGATACCAACGAGTGTAATCCGACCGGATCCTGATAATCATTTGCGACTCCTGCCACTCATCTTCGCAGCCATCGTGAGTTATTTTCGTCAGCGGCCTTGCTGAGTCAATGTTGACTAGTATATAGATCAATATCTTCCTCTGGCCATGCATCGCGGTGTTACTGGAGCGATATTTGTATGATGCCCACAACCCCTCGAAGTTGTCTTGGCATTTCTGGGGAAAGCAAAAGAGAGCGGTCGAGGATGGCATATCATCGCTACCAGCTGGCACCGCTATTTCTATTCGGAATCTAGGAAAGGATTTCAGGACATCCACTTTCAGACGCAACAAAGGGGTGGTCACTGCAGTAGCAGACCTCAGTCTGGACATTCCGAAGACCGGCATTTATGTCTTACTCGGATCGAACGGGTAAGCACTGCAGGTTCACAATGAATTTTCCTCGTTGACTCTGCCACACAGAGCGGGCAAGTCTACAACAATGTCTATTCTTGCCGGGCTCCTGGGGCGCACACGCGGCACAGTACTCTTCGAGGGCGGGGCCGAACGTCCTCCGTTAGGGACGATAGGCCTGGTCCCCCAGAAGAACGTGCTATTCCCGGAGTTGACGTGTTACGAGACACTGCGCCTCTGGCAGGCAATCAAACCCCTGAGCGATTCCTCCAGTAAAGAGGACATCGAGCAGTTGTTGCACGATTGCGATCTTGGCAAGAAGGTCCATTACAATGCGAATGCACTCAGCGGCGGACAGAAGCGCAAGCTTCAGCTGGCGATTGGGTTGGTGGGAGGGTCTAAAAGTTCGTTATTTTCTCCTTAAACAAATCCTCAACCTAGCTAATCATCTGTCGCGTCTTATAGTTCTTCTGGTGGATGAGGTAACTATCGTGCATGACCAGGTAGACCTATGATGCTGACAGCGAACTCAGTGTACTTCCGGTGTGGACCCTTTGTCCCGCCGTGCTCTGTGGCGAACGTTGACGTCGGTGCGTCATGAGAGAACGATAGTTTTCACAACTCACGTACGTGTCTATCACACCAAATAACAACTCAGATACTGAATCATTTGCTTGAAGTTCCTCGACGAAGCCGATCTTCTCGCCGACACGATCGCAATTCTTGCAGCGCCAGGGAAGCTGGTTGCACAGGGCACTCCGGTCGCTTTGAAGTCTCAACTGGGTGAAGGGTACGCTGTGCATGTGACCTTCCCTGACGATCTCGAGGAGGGTTCTGCCGAGCCATCGGAACTCCTTGAGCGCATCTGTCTCTTAGCCCCTTTCGCCTTCATTTCCACTTCCACACCGAATGGAACATCGTATCAGCTGAGGTCAAGAGACTCCTCAATAGTGCACGAAGTTTTGAAGATGCTCGAGATGGAACGAGAAGAGGGTTTCATCGACTCATATTCCGTTCAGAGCGCGTCCATTGAAGATGTATTCCTCACCCTGATGCACAGCAACACAGAGACTCAATCCGCTACGAAGGAGAAGGTGTACGATGCGACGCTGTCCGAAGGCAGCTTTCCGATATTGGGATTGACCAACGGCCGTAAAAGGTCGCCGGTGGGACAGGCTTTAACAGTGTTCCATAAGCGCATACTCATCGCACGACGCAGCTGGCTCACACCTCTGCTGTTGGTCCTCATCGCCGTGGGGGGCGCCTGTGCGCCCTTGTTCTTCATCTCTGGTCTGCCTGCCCAGACATGCGTGCAGGCCTTCCCGGACGTCGAAAGCCTGCCATTGTATGCGCCGTACTCGCCCGTGGTGAACCAAGCTGCAAAATACGGCATCTTTGGTGCTCAGGTCCTCGCCTCGCCGCCTGGTATCCTGTCGACGCTTGGGCGGACTATGGAGACGGTGCCAGTGTACAACATCAGCAACAATGCGACCTTCGTCGAACAAGTACACCAAAATTACTTGAGCTTCCCTCTCGGAGGCGTTTCGTTCGATCTGGACTCGAGTTCAGCGCTCGTTGCATGGCAGGCTACTCCTCCTGGGTTTACCAGCTTAACCATGCTAAATCTTGCATCAAATGTCTTTTTAAATCATGCTGTCAACGCGTCAGGGAAAGGCATTGGGGTTCCGCGGCTCATCATGGCCAATCTCCAGCGCTTCGCAAAGTTCAATTTTGGAGAGACGCTGGATACATTGAAATGGGTTGCATTCTATGGTGCTGCGATGGTACGCGCTCAATGTGTTCTCGATGTGAAATGGTGCTGAATATACTGTGCAGTCGGCCTTCCCGGCGTTCTTCTCGCTGTATGTTTCGAAGGAACGGCGCTCTTCGGTGCAGGCTATGCAGTTCTCCAACGGCCTGTCCAATCCGGTGGGGCTGTGGCTAGGACATCTCATGTTCGACTCAATATTCTCCCTCATCGTCGCGACTGTCATGATAATCATCTTTGCTACGGTTTCTACGCAGTTTGCTGGACTTGGTCTATTCGTGAGTTTCAATTGACTGTGGAAATGGCTCATCACGAGTACTGATGCTTCTATGACATCGTAGTGGGTGGTGCTTGTCCTGTATGGCGTTGCCGCAGCGCTCTTTTCTTATTGTGTATCCCTGGCGGTGAACTCCCCCCTTGCGGCATTTGCACTCTCTGCTGGATACCAAATCGTCACATTTCTTGTAAGTAATGATCTGGCGTGGGCAAGAATCGTCTAATACGTATCCTTCCATCCTTTTAGCTCTATTTCGCCGCCCACCTTATAATCGTGACATATGCAAATGTCTTCGACAGCTCGCGTGATCTCAGCATCATTCGTACGTGGCTTCAGTCAGTACGCGCGATGCCTCAGCTGAATCTGTACTGTACTTAGATTTCACGCTGTCCGTTACAGCTCCTGTAGTCAGCGCCGTATGCAGAATCTCGCCAACCTGTATGCATGATACTGATAGCTCACCCTTTAAGGTGCATGCCGCATTTGTGTCCGTCAATCTGTTCTCGTTGCTCTGTGACGGCAACCAACCTGCCACTTTACCGTCAATGGGCCAACTCTCTCGATTCGGAGGGCCTATTTTGTACCTCATCGGCTATAGCTTCGCGCTATTTGCTATCCTAGTTTGGGTGGACTCTGGGTCCATACGCCCGCGTCGTCTCAAGTCGCATAAGCGGGATTCTACCACAACGAAGCTCGCCTCGGGCGTGGAAGAGTTGCGCGCCGCCTGTATTCGCCGTCATGATGTGGATGACGAAGCAGCAGCGGCCGCAAAGTCCAACGACGCACTGCGTGTGTTGAACGTCGTCAAGGCGTATGGCAGCCCGGGAAATAAAGTTGTGGACGATGTGAGTTTTGGCGTACCTAAGGATACGATCTTTGCGCTTCTTGGGCCGAACGGTGCGGGCAAGACGACAACGTTCAATATGATTCGTATGTGTTATCGAAGTTGATCTTGAATAGCGTTATGACCTGGGGTTGCTTTGCAGGCGGTGACGTAATCCCGAACGAAGGAGACGTACTTATCAACGATGTATCTATTGTTAACCAACCAAGAGCGGCGCGCCTTTCACTCGGAGTCTGTCCGCAATTCACCGCAATAGATACTGCGTTGACAGTCAGGGAACATCTGATGATTTACGGACGTCTCAAGGGATTATATCGAGGCGAAGAGGTGCAACGCAACGTCCACGCGCTGATGCATGCTACTTCGCTGGATATGTATGCAGACCGTTTGGCTACGAGCCTATCCGGCGGCAACCAACGCAAGCTGGCATTGGCAATTGCTCTGATCGGTACCTGCCTTCTTCATGCGTGCGTGATTTGCGCTGATTGTTCCCGCAGGTAACCCATCAGTGGTGCTCATCGACGAGTTCTCGACCGGTATCGATGCAAAAATGAAGCGCGATATGTGGGCCACGTTGAGGACTGTAGCTAGAGGGAAGGCTATTGTAATAACAACACGTGCGTAACGGTTGGTATGCCCGTGGGTAGTCGGCATCTCACGGTTGTTCCTGACAGATTCTATGGAGGAGGCTTCTGCTCTGGCCAATAAGGTCGGAATCTTGGCCAAGAAGATACTTGGTGAGTAGTGACGCCTCCCTTTGCCGCATTGCAACTGATCAGCTGTAGCTGTGGGGACCACCGAGTCTTTGGCGGAGCGCTATGCAACGTATGAAGTCCACTTCTCCTGCCGCAGTCGGGAGGAGGTGGCCCTTGCCGAGAAGCTCATGGCCCAGGTCCCTGGCGCACGTATGGCGGACGACGTAGCGACGCGCTTCGAGGTTCCCATTGGACATGGAATGTCGCTGGCAAAGCTATTCGGCGTACTCTCGGCACAGAAGGATTTCGAGTATACAGTGGAGAGAGCGACGCTCGAGAGCGTGTTCTTGAAGGTGATCAGGGAGAACGATGTCCTTGAAGAGGATACGGCGTCACGGACACGGAGATGGTGGAGATTAATTTTCTGAACTCTTCCCACTTAGTAAATCCCGCACTCATTCACTCAAGGATAATGATATGGCTCAACTGTACAACACCTAGTACCTCTAGTAATTAGACACTCTCCATTCTACTTATCGATGTAAGTTCGTGCCATTCACCATAAAATCTCTAGTCCTGCAAACGTTTAAATTATAACTTGTACTCGAGTCAATATGCCCTGCCGAACGTTATCACGCGGCCTTAATGAAGCGGTTCAGTAGCGATGTTGGACTGTTAATCCCACGCGTGCCACATTCCGACCACTATCATCCCTCATAGCGGCACTCTTCTGCCTTGCCGCAGATCGCGGAATGCAGCGTTGACGCTTCACCGAATACCATATCTGCTTATAACTTATATGCCAGCGCTGCCGGGGGAACGTATTCAACGATGGCCACCGTCTCTTCGTTCATGGCGTTGGTTCGGAAGGACTGGATAGTGCTCTCGAAGCGTCCTTGGGTACGCTGATTGTTCTTAGACGAAAAGGTGGTTTGGCGGTGCGAGGCTAGCTCGTGACCGATGAGCACTGCAGCCGGTGCTGGGCATGTATGTCCACTCACCGGTCTCGTCAAGATCTTATATGCGCATATATCTATGAATGGTTGGATGAGATCGCACCTGAGCTGCATCCTTCGTCTCGTTGTACCGATGCAGGAGCTTGATGTGCCTGGAGATGATCTTTTTTCGCGTCTTCCCTCTCGTTTGAACAGGTTAGATGAATATAGACAGGACACTTTGGAGGAGAATACCTATTGTCTCTGTGGTTCGTCAATTTCTGTTTCAATTGCGGCAATGCGAGCCTGCTGTTTGTGAGGGCAAGATGGCATCAAGTTCATCTGATAGTTCGCAATTGAAGGGATACCTTGATAGATATATTTGCGTGCATCATTGGAAGACTTCGATGGGATGAGAGTTCGAAGACAACACAGTAAGTGTGATTACAGGCTGCGGCTTGCAGCCACTCGTGGACGCGTTGTTGACGCGTTGTTTGGTATGCGCATGACCGCGATGCGCCACAGCCCGATACCCTGATACCGCACAGGCTAGCTTGGCCGTCGCCTAGCGTACAATGAAGAGTCTACTCAACGTAGTCAGAGCTTGAGAAGATGCCTATGATGGCGACGCGCTTCAGCTTTCAAGAGGAGCCAATCGCGATTCCGCCGCAGTTCTTTAGAGAATGAAGCGGCAATGATAGCAGTCCAGAATCCAAGAACTACGAGCACGGAGGATATCCAAAATAATTGTAACCAAGGTGAGTACACCTGAGTGTACCCACTTATCATCACAAAAGCTGAACAACTATGATTGTCTTACATTGTCACGTCACTAGAACGAGCCCAATTGTTCAACGTTCAGGGCCTTGTAAACGTAGCCTCGCTAACGAGGCCCCCGCTGAATATGTCTCTGACTTTGAACTGCGTCACCTCTGCGCCACTAAAGACGAACTTGTAGCCCGCCAGGACCGCCGCCTCAGATCCTCTTCCTATTGCGTACCAACCGTCCGAACCATGTTGCTCCGCGGACCAGGACTCGTCGAGAGGGTCGCGCGAGACAGCCTCGACGTTGTGTTGCCAGCTATCCGTTTGACCTTCATTCGAACGTTGTTCATAATCGTCGCGAACAACGCTCCACACAGCGATGGTATCGCTAGCAGGATCATAGCGATAGACTGCCTTGCGCTGCTCTTCAGCCGAACCTCCAGTCGCCGATATGAAGACTCCTTGTTCGTGATAGAGGTATTCGCGTATGACCGCCTCAGTCATGACCCCTGGTCCACTCGGTGAAGCAGTCACAGGGCGCATAAGGAACGTGCCAAAGCCCACAAACTGGCCGTTCATCCTAGGCTCTGACGCACCGCGGACCTTGCGATTGACCTTCCACCGGCCCGCCCACGAACGGAATACAGCGCCTCGAACCCAAGTCCTGGATTTCATGAGCGTGAAGGCGCTTTCAGTATCGAGGCGGATCTCCTCCACGCCGCGCGTGACTTCGAGCGGATAGTTCGCAGCCACCATGTAAGTCGCATCAGACATCGGGATGCCAAGCAGATCGGCGTAGCTCTCGAACAAGCCAGCATAGTCGCCATGAGGGAACTGGATGCCCGACTTGCTGGAAGCCTCTCGTACACTCTCCTCCAAAGCCACACCCTTCTTCATCTCGTCTTTCGAAGGCCAGCTCTGGATTCCAGATAATACCGCGGCCAAGTAACGCGCCTGAAGCTCGATCACCCCGTAGTACGTTCCTCGATACATGCCCACGAATCCGGCGTTTGGCAAGTCAGGATGCAGTACGAGGCGATGAGAGAGGAAGGGAACACTACGATTATTCGGCTGGAAACTGATCGCATCTCGGGCGCTCTGAGAGAGGTACGGTAGCACGATGTTGTAGCCAGTGCACATGATGACAACATCTGGACAATCTATACGTTCTTCCGTAGAAAGGACCAAATCGCCGGTCGTCGTATCAATCGCGGCCAGTCTCGCGAGATAGATCTGCACGATCCCCGTCTGAATCCCACCTCTGTAAAGCTCGGATATGCCGACTTGCGGGGGCGTGCTGGTGTCGACCTTAAACGAAGGGAGAAGATTGTTCGGAAACAATGACTGAAGGTAGTTATGCTTGTCGTGGTTGACGTCGGCGGTCGGATTGATCATTTCTGTGCGACGGCCATTGAGATTGGCTCTGTCGTACGACAAGAAATCCCAAGGAAGGAACGATGGCATCGCCGAGGAGTTGGTTGGCGTGTAGAGGGGGGAGACATAGAATGGCCTCGGAGCAATATGATGGATTTTGCGGGCATAGGGAGAAAGCGCACCAGCGATCTCAACGGCAGACAGTGACCCACCCACCACGGCAACGGTCTTGTCCAAGTACGCATCGGGATCTTTGAACACAGCTGAGTGTTCAACAAGAACGGGGGAATTGTCTATGCCTGGCAAAGTGGGAATGAACGGACTCGAGAAGAAGCCCGTAGCGATGATCAGATAATGGAAATCTTCGACATGTTCAACGGAGCTGCCATCCTGGTGAGTGGAAACGCTCTTCACCGTCCACTTGTCATTCTGATAGTCCACTGTGGCGACTTTGGTGTTCAATTTAACGTCCGCTTTGTTGACATAAGTCTGCGCATACACGTGAAGGAAGTGACCCATGTCCCCGGAGTACCGGAAGAGGTCCTTCCTCTCGCGTCCTGCGTCCGCTGGCCAAGGGACATCAGAAAAGGTACAGGTATGGCGACATATGTTGGTCGTCATGAGTGGACGATGATAAGGATGGTCAGGGGACCATATTCCACCGAGAGAGGGCGAAGCCTCGAAGATGACTGCTTTCAGGTTCTGGTACTTGCTCATATGCCTGTATGCTACGAGACCGGCTTGGCCACCGCCTGGAAATTGTGCATGACGGTGAGAGACGGAGTGAGAATACGCAGGGTTGTGCTAGGCACCTATGATGGCTACTCGTTTCTGGGAGTCGGATTCCATGGTGCGAGACGGACGTTGGGGTCGAAAGTTAGCAGGACCATTCGTGACAGCGAAGAATATATAGGCGGGCGACTGGCATACGCCTCACCGTGCACATGAGCTGCGCACGCTGAGAGAACTCTATCGTTGAAAGATCAGCGGGAACTCGGACAGTTGGCAGTGCACCAACGAGAACAGCCCAGAGTATGCAGTATGGATGCTTCGCAAGTTCTAATGACAGCGAAATGTCCGAATGAACGGAGTTTTGAGCAAGCCGAGAGCACGAGCTCTGGCATCGCCTGGCCGAGACGTCTTGCTGTCGGTAATCTGCGATGTCGTTCCGAGCCGTTGGTGCGACATTCCGAGGAACAGAACATGTCTGGCATCGACCCGAGATCCAGCTGATGCCTCAATTGAAGTCGGTCGCAAAGTCAAGGTTATGAATAGAATTCACCGCTAGTTCTCCCATTGATAGCGTGAGTCCTTATAAGGAAGCATCGATCGAAGTTGTGCATGCCAAACCAAGCATTGAGTAAAGCTGATACGTCGACGGAAGACATGTTTTACACAACGAACATGTGGATGCACTTTGAATGATTCATGAAGACGATAAGCAGTTCACTTTTAATTCGCTAAAAACATATTGCAAGGGCTGCTGCTTGCCCTGTATAGTGCTGGTCAGCATTTAAACCATTTCTCAGCTCAATACCTCACCCAAATCGCATTTTTCGAAAGCGTGCCGCTTAAGGCTTTAAATGAACGGAACCATAGGAGGGATACGTCCTAACCTCGTCGCCATGTTTACTGGCATTCCTAGCCCATGGCCAGTTCGCTATGAGCTCTGGTACGTAGAGTATTTCAATAGCAGACAATTCTGTTCTGAAATAATGCTGGTGGTCGTATGGGCTCCTAAGGGGCAACATTACCGTCGTTGCCACTTTCATATCTGTTCAGGCATTACACTGGATGATTGTCGTCGGGCTTAGAACCCCGGTGTTCTTGACATTAGGATTCAGTTCACTTTCGTGCCACGGTCACACAAGTGCGGCAGTAACATGTTGAGCATATCCGCAATAGATTCTGCTCGCATCAAGCGAATGTCTAACATTGCCCCTTGGCACGAGGTGACCTTTCTTCGTCTCTAATTGCCGAGTGTTCGTGGTGCATGTTCAGCAACGCGTTAGGAGTCGAGTGAGTGGCACCACGATGCATTGTGGATTAATGATATGCATCAGCAGTACATCCACCTAGTATCCATATAAAGCTAACGGTATCATTGGACAGTGCTCCCGTTTGGCGTATGGGTTGCCTTTGTCAAACGTGCGAAGCCACCACCAGAACACGAGACTCGGTGACCTTGGGTGCAATGCGGGACTTGGCAACCAGCAACGGTTTGGAATCTTTTCAATACACACACATTCTTCCGCTCATTCTGTATATCCCGCGGTGTACTGCCAGTAGCTTCCCTGAAGCTCTGAACTTTGTGGTTGAACATTGAACGGTCACGCTTGAAGATGCTGTGCCTATGGGAACTCCGCCGGAGCAACATCATACCTACTAAGACGTAGCCAGATCTATATACTCATTTGCGACAAGTTCGTTGCGGGTGATCAGCGAAGCAGAATCCCGGAGTGTAGCTCGAGAACAAGTCGCAATTCCATCTGAATACCTCCATCTGTGTGCTCCAAACATGCGTCGACATACCACCTCCACTCGGGCGTTCACCAGCATTTTACACTCACCAACTGATGCACAACAAATGTGATGGATCAGAGAACCCAACAGCTATCTCTTCGTGAGTTTGTACTTGTCGGATCAAACATCTTGCCTGGGAGACAGCCGACCGAGTCCGCATAACGACAATGAATGTCTCGTACAGCTCAAGTTTAACAATGTAGAAGTTGGAAGCATACAGCCTGTACAGCGATCTTCATGCCCGGACGATGTGGCGTTTAAGACACTCCGACTTCGGCTCAGTTCCGTATTCTATATGGATTGGTGTAGTGTGTAATGATAACAAAAAAATCTCATCACCTGGAGTCATCCTTATTTCTGTTCGGACTTGTCGCGCTCGATCTGCCACCAGTTCATCGTGAGACTAAGACTGCGGGCGGTAAACGCGAAACCATACCTTCACGAGCAGAGCGACATCGCCATACACAGTGCCCATTATGGGCTCGTTTCCGTGTGCCATCCAGTCAGTGGTAGTTTCAGTATAGGGAGTGACATCTGTCACCCAGTGCACGTTCTCTGCTTCATTTGCAGTAGGCCTCCAGTTGCCATTTTCGTCCCACTCCTCCCAATACTCTTCGTCTTCGTCAAAATCATCCGATTCGTCATGTTTCTCATCTCCATTCTTATCTTGGTCATTTTCCTCCGCAGATGTCACGGGCTGTGGATGACGGTGGATTACCACGCCTTCGTGAGCATCACGCAGCTCGCTAAAGATATACCCGCACGGCTCTATCTCCATCCAAGGCTTCAGTGAGTGATCCATCAGCACTCTGTAGTTCTCTTCCGATCCATCACTTCGGTAAACGAACTTGAACGACGCGTTCAGACCAAGTTCCTTGCAGACATCAACAACCACGGCATCGCTGCCCTTTAGCCGCTTCGCGAATGCTTGCAAGTTCAGTGGTTCATTCAGCATGAATGGGTACTGGTGACGAAGGCCGAAACCGATGAGACCACCTTTCGGCATGAAGGTAGGATCCGCGAGCAATGTCTTGAAGACGTCCCTGAACGTATCCCGGTTGTGCGAAAGCTCCCGCCGCACCGTTGGCACATCCTTTCCCGCAGACTCCGCGGAGCGATCGGCGTAGTAGAGGTTGTACGTCAGCGTTACACGGTATCCAGACTCGACGGGCATGACTTCGTGCTCGACATCGCTGAAATAGGCCAGATATGCGAGCCGAGGTTGGCCGTCGGCGTACACCATGTTGGCAGTGGGGAACGTCCATGAAGAGCCTCTTAGAGAGAACTTCAGACTACCGCCGGTATGGGATGTGGGGAGCACGAGGACGAGCGAGCCGAACATGTCCGTGCCACGAGGTGTGTCCTTGTGAATCTTGAAGAACGAACCCGGACCTTAAATCGAGATGAGAAAACCATCTAGTGAGATCGTCGACCAACCGCGTACCATAAACATTCAGTTTATACAGCTCAGCACGAATAGGCTTGTCTTTGTCATCCTCCAACAAGTCACCTCTGAAGGCATCGAGCAAACCAGAAGTGGCTGGGTCGAACTTCAATGCAAATTTTGAGGTATCCAGCTTGCCGGCTTTCCTGTACGTCTCATCGAAGACGTCGTTTTGATTCACGCCAAACGTCGCCAAATCGCACGCGTCTGCAAGCGACTTGAGCTCGGCCTCCGTTGCGGTAGCGAAGTCCAGCCGTCTATAGCGCCCGAGCGTACTGTGAGCAAGTACGTTCTAACAGAGACGGGAGGAGTTCGCACCGTGCACCACCGTCTTTGGTGGAGTAATACATAACGAGCTCTTCCGGTGCGAGTGCGAACTGCCCAGAGCATATAGGCGGTTTGTTGATGATTGCATCTCGCAAACGTTGCAGTTTCTCTGCAAAGACATCAGCCTCAGATCGGTCTGTCGTTGGGGCTCCGGGTTGCTGGACCGGGAATGAGGTGGTGTTCGAGCTGAAGAGGCGAACCGCGCGGAAGCATGAAGATCGATGAGCCTTTACGTGATAACTACGAGGTGAGGAGTGACCCGATGTACGTGCAGAGCCTCCTGCGCATGTAAGGTAGGATCTACACTCCAACATTTAGACGTTTAGACATCGATGATGAATGGCTGCTTACTTCGCAGTTGGCAGCGCATATAGCCCCGATTTACGCCATGCTGGAGCTATGGACAGTGAGCGAACAAGCATTCTTCGGCCCAGCAGACGAAGGTACAATATCTGCAAGTCGATGGTTCAGTCTCGCTTTCACTTGCAACTGCGCTAGGATGCGAACTCACCAGATGAGATACCTGGCGGGCACGAGTGGAAGAGTTGCTGGAGAGTTATCTATGAGAGATCAGCGTGGCTAGCACGCACGAGCCTTTGCGGAGCATATGAGCGAGTCGGAGCTGAATTTGAGACATTGTGGGTCCAACCTGAGTTCAACTCCAGCCCCTCACCAAGCGCATGTCTGCATTCACATCCAGTCAACTTCTCAGGACAGAGTAGGGACCATTTGCTATATTGTGACCAGTGCGGATATCGAGGGAATATTGACGAGAGACACTTGGCCCCAGTTGGCTTTGCGAATCAAGATCAGTAACGCACTTGCAGCATTTCTGGTTTGCGCCAATTTGTGATTGTGGGCTTCGTCCTGCTCAGGTTGCCTTGTAGGGTTTGTCAAGAATCTGCGAACAGCAAGTTCGGACAGATGGATATGCATGTATGATACTTGTTGAAGTCGGTGTTTAAAGAGGCTAGCGCCCCAGGCAGGAAGCGCCAAGCTTCGGTGGCGGCACAGAACATTTCGAAACTTGAAAGCAAGAACGTTGCACTGTCATCCTGTGTCCTGGTCCTGTCTCTAAAATCGTCTTATCTTGTGGTGCCGCCGCATCAGAAGAACGTTCAATTTAGTTGGGCATCGTGGCGAAGGTTTCGCGTTAAAGGCTGGAGACTGTGGCTCTGCACAGCATCTTTCGGGAACGAGGCAGTTCTTCGCAACGCGCTGATGTCCGCCGTACAGGCTAGCGCGGTCATGCTGTCCCCACATTACCATTCCCATTCGCCACCATTTTTGCTGCCGCCGTCTCGTTTTAAAGGCACTCACCGCTGAGTCGTCTGCTCTGGTTTCAAGTGCTGGGCAACGCGTCGCATCGCAGTCGACGCCGCCTTATACTTGCCATCGGGACACGTGTAACCAACTGGGTGGATAGATCACCGATTCGCCACGCGCCATGTTTACTGAGTATGTCCTTGTCTTCGTCGAGCCGTAGACTCAAGCTCAGTCGCGAACTGTTTTGCGCTACAGGCCGTGGTATCTCACAGGTACGATTTGCCTTTCATGCTGATCGATCTATCATGGAAGTAATGTGATCTGCGTTGATGGACTTTGTTTCTACTAGTTGTCCGTACACATGGGGTCCTCTTCATCCAGCCAGAGAAGTCGTGGAGGCCCGTCGTCACGGTGGTCGTGGTAGACACGCACCAGATACACGAAATTGTCCTTGGATGTGACGGCCAAAATCCCAACTTGAAAACCCCATTCGTTCTGTGAGCACTTTTGTGCTCTTGCTCATGATATTCTCTAAACTAGCGCTCTCGACAATTAAGACGTGATGTCCACCATGATTCGCGTTTGGACATCAAGGTCTGGCACAAATCACACGGCAAGAATCGCAAAAAGAAACATCTTATAGGATCAGCCTACGTATCGCTGGGCGAGCTCTTCAAAAATTCCAGCGCGGGCAGAAGTTAGTGTTCATATGGTGGTGTATCTTCACATAGATCGCATTTTCTAACTTTGCCACACAGATATAGACATCCGCCTGAACTGCCCACCACCTCAAAAGAGAAGCCCTACGGTTGGAAGCCGGCAAAAGCATAGTGCTATGCTCGCGGTCAGATTGCACGCGCCCCGGTCGTTGTCATCGTCCTCGTCCATCACTGCAGTCGAATCCCAGCCTGCGTCCGACCATGAAGACGGATATTCGTCGGCATGTTGTACGTCGATCTGATTGTGTAGGAGCGCATTAACGGATATTTATTATGAGCAGCATCAAGAACGGGACTTAGGAATGCGCAGCCATCTTCAATGGACGAGTCGAGTGTTCCCTCGAAGGAGCAACTGGTGGACAGTACTGGCAAAAGTGGCGATCAGCTGATACGTAGACGAAAACCGCGGCCCAAAGGCTTCCGCATCTACTCCGACGATGAGATAGAAAGCTTATCAGACGAGTCTACATACGTCACAACACCCCGGAAGGAATACTTTCCTTCTTTTCCAGAGGATGAGCGCGAGGTCTTGAATTGGATTGACGAAAAGCCTTCGCCGAGCTCGCCGTGGAACTTGATTTCTAGCAGTGCCCTTCCAGTGTCCCTGCACGACAGAATCGCGGAACGCCCCCTTTCGTTAGCAGAGATGTTGGTGGATCGACATGCACCATATGTCGAACTAAGACATGCTCAGGTTGACGCCGACTTTGAAAAGGTGCTGGCTAGGTTGATGGCGGAGTGGTATACAGTCGGTGGCGCTGTACGCACGTCCTTCTGTACTATTTCTTTCTTAACCTGATATATTGTCACTGTCACAGCTGTTGGCACTCGCTGGGTATGCATGTCAGTCGGTATTGATGCACGCGGGATGCTGACGATCCGTCGACTCATGCAGCATTGATGCGACGATCTTCGGGCTTGCTCCAGGCTCGATCTTCGCCATCGATAGCCTGGCACAGAGAGCGGTCGCATTCGGGGCAGTCTGCTCCGGTCTTGGTATCCTGATCGACTCGATATTCATACTGCTCTACAGTGGTGCTGATGCTGAAAAGTTTCAGGTAAGTCCAGCAAAGTCATCTGCGTCACTTCTCCGGCAGGCTGACTAGGCCATCACAGCGCATCGCACTAGACGTGTACAAGTCATATTTCTTCTTCTGCCTGACATGCAGGCTCCCGACGCTCTGCCTGTGCATGTCGGCAGGCACGCTCATGGTTTTCCTGCTTGCTGTGGCTTGGACGGCATGGCCAGCTGCGGTGCTCGCGCTATCATTCATAGGAGGCTTGCTATTCACGTTACAATACCTCGTGTATGGGTGCGATCGGTTGGGCAGGCTCTGCGGTAGAGCTATCTTGAGAATATGGAGGCTTCTGCGGCCTGCCCGTGCCACGGATGGGGATACAAGTCACGCTGCCATACCAGAAAGCACCCGCGCAATACCAGAGGGCAACTGCGCGACACAAATAGAGGTCACTGACAATGCAGGCACATCGTAATGGAATTTATTTCTATGGACAAGGATACTATGTATATACACAATTGATGTCATGAGTGAATGATCATTTCATAAACTGTGCATATCTGGTGAGATGATGGGAACTCCCGAGAGTTTCGGTCAGCATCGAATAGGCGCCTAATCATTATTGCTTGGTACTGAACACCATGTCCTCCGATACCCCATCTACCTCAGAGATTCAGATCAACGTCAAAGGTGGTGCCTCATCCTCTGCGTTCTACCATTTTGACCGACCCTGCTACAGGGCCCAGCGAGCTCAAGCTCCAGATCACAATAGCTACCGACAAGACTGTTGCTGACCTGAAGCAGGCCATTGCGGAGAAGTCAGATGTCCCTGCTGACCGCCAACGCCTCATCTACTCCGGTGCGTGCATATTTTCGCTGCTTGAGGTACTCCCTCGCTGAATCCCCTCTTCAGGGCGTGTGTTGAAGGTGCGATCGTATCTCCACTCTCGCGACGCACTGATTGAGCCCGCTGTATACGCGTCAGGACGAGGATGTGCTCTCCACCTACAAGATCCAGTCTTCGCACACCATTCACATGGTCAAGGGCGCAGCCCGCTCGGCCGCATCGACGTCGCAGTCCGCAGCGCAGCAGCCGCTGCCCAACATGCAGGCTGGGCAGAACCCGCACGATCCTCTCACTCAGCTCACTGGCCATATGGGGTATGGGGCGATGGCTGGTCTTAATCCCTTTGCCGAGCTCGGCCTCAATCCCAATGACCCCAACATGGTGAGTGGCGGCTTTGTCGCGACATCTGATCGTTGCTTGAGCCAGCGAGCTGTACTGGTGGCTCCGGTGTTGTTGAGACCACGATTTCTTTGAAACCTGCCCCACAACTCTGATATTTGCCCTCATTGACACACTCTATGACATTTACTTGATGATCAGTCGGAAAGAATGATAGTTGACATCGATATGTCTGTTTACAGATGCAGTCCATGCTCACATCGCCTCAATTCCTTCAGCAAATGTCTGGTATCATGTCCAACCCCGCCTTGCTTGACCAGATCATCGCGTCCAACCCTCAACTGGCAGCTATGGGTCCACAAGTGCGGCAGGTCTTCCAAAGCGAGCAGTTCCGTAACATGGTGTACGCAGCTTGCCCTACTGTCTCCATCTCCAAGCTGCCTTCACTCACATCAATTACACACAGCTCCAATCCCGAGACGTTGCGCATGATGCTCCAGATGTCCACGATGATGCGCGATATGGGCGGTGCAGGTGGTGGTGCAGGAGCCTTCCCAGCGCCTGGTCTGCCCTCTACCGCTCGACAAAATGTCCAGCCAGCCGCAGGTACTGGCACCGGCACAACCACCTCTCCCGGCACAATCAACCCCCCTCTTCCCTTCTTCAATCCCTTCTTCCCCCCACCCCCTGCCACTGGCGCCTCCGCGGGCACAGGCACCTCGCCGACCGCGCCCGGCGCGACGGGTGCCGCAGGAACAGGGGCAGGCGCTGCGCCTGGCGCTGTGCCTGGTGCTGGTTTGTTTGATCCCGCAATGATGCAGCAGATGCTCGCTGCGATGGGAGGGCAAGGCGGTGCGGATCCGTTTGGACTCAGTGCGCTGGGCGGTGGATTCCCAGCCCCTGCTGCCCCGGCGGACACTAGGCCACCGGAAGAGCGCTTCCAAGTGCAGCTACAAGTGGGTGATTCACGCTTTCTCACCGTATCGTTATGTGCTGACTGTAGAGCTGCAGCAACTCCAAGACATGGGTTTCACAAACGCCTCGCAGAACGTCCGTGCGCTGCTCGCCACTGCCGGAAACGTGAACGCTGCTATCGAGTACATCCTCGGCGGCGGCGGATTGTAAATGCACTGGCTAGGTCGCGACTCTTGTGGTTCCGTATATACGGCGTTCGATAGAAATGATCAACAACTTGCCGCGCATTTGCCGACTTATATGGCGCTTTCGTGGGTTGCTGTAGGCTCGTTTTGATGTGGATATACAATCTCTGTGTAATATAGCAATCGTCGACGATCAAGAATCAATGAGTTCGTAAATTAAATGCAATGATTGCCGTCGTCGTAGAGCTAAGCGACACTGATGACTTCTCTCGCGCCGACGTCATCTTCCAGCCTTGCTCGCTTGTTCTCTTCTACTCCTTCAAGCTCAGGTGGGGAACGCTTCTCGCCCACAACCACCACCGGAGTGCTTTGCGAGCTAGCTTCGTTCCCCAAAGAGGGTATATGTGCAGCATCTGCCACAGACAATAGTTTCTTCGAGACTGAGAAAGAGTTACGATCACTCGAGCAAGGTATATACCGTTCACGAAAGCACTTACCTAGAGCATTTTCAACGTTGACAGGCTGAGCCTTATTACTAATCTTGCTTTTGCCTTTCGTCTGCTCATCTTCAGCAGGGACTGGAGGCAATGGTCGGAAGTACGGCTGTGCAAGCCAGTGTGGTAATAGTGGCAAGCCCGTCCCGCTATCAATCGTCAGAAGGGACTCGAGTTCCCGTCCTTCAACCGCCTTCTCATCTCGCTATGGCCACCCTAATGATCAGCCAACCACTAAGATCAGCCAGGTCGAGTCGATAACTCACCTCCATCCTCTCCGCAAGGTCCTTCACTATCTCCTCATACTTCTCCCACATCGCACCATCCTCGTTCTTATCCGTTCGCACGCGTCCGAGCTGCTCCCTCAAGTCCTTTTCCCGCCCAAGTGCTGGCCGCAGGAGCTTGAACAGGTGCCCTTTGACCGCGCTCGGAGAGGTCGGCGTGCGCTGCGCCTTGACGATCGCAAGATACTCGAGTGCAAGGGTTGTATGTCGCGGGTGGTCGCCTGTAAGGCAAGATGTCGGGAGGGCTGCCGAGGCCGTCGCTGATATAGGTACGGACTGTAAGTCAGAAGAGCCAAGGGAGGAGCTGGAGGCTATTGGTGGTCGTGGTAGGGAAGAAGGAGCAAACAGGGCGGGATTATAGAGGTTGCCCTCCGCAGACATGATAGCATCCGCGCCAGTGGCAGCAAGACAGTGCTCAATGTCGGAATGGAAGAGAATGTTCCCGTTCGCGAACACTGGCACCGAAACGGCCGCCTTGACCGCACGGATCTTCTCCCAGTCGGCAAGACCCTAAGGTATATGTGAGTCACTGCAAACGGGGACACTGCATATGGAGAACGTACACTTCGGTGCCCCCGCTGCTCGCGCGTTCGACCATGGCATGTTAGAATCTGCGCTCCGGCCCGCTCTAGCATCTTCGCGTATTCTACCGTCTTCTCCACCGTCGAAAACACCCTAAACTTCGCTGTCACAGGTATTGATAGGTTGCAATGCAATGTATTGACTGTGTTGGAGCGGACGATGAAAATGATGCAGTAAAGAAGTTAGTAGGAGAACGTACTCAGTTCGTAGATCAGATCCCACTCGTCCTGCAAGAAGGACCCGTAATGCCCCTTCTTCGCAATGTCCTGAGGGCATCCCAGATTGATATCGATCGCATCACAATACGGCTCCAGCATCTTGGCTGATGCCAGAAGTTTCTCCGCGTGATTTGCGCAGAATTGAACGATGAGTGGCCGGTCCTCAGGCCCGCCCTCCTCTCCGAAGGCGGTGTTGAAAACCTGTTGGCGATAATTCTTATGCGACCCATCGGCATACATCTGCATACAGCAGGTTGAGCTCTGAACTATGGCGAGTAAGTGTTATAGAGCGCATTTGCAAACCTTGGCGTTGATCATCGGTGTATAGACGAGCTGGGGGACGGGTCAGCTACTGCTGCGAATCGAGAGGTAACGCATAGATGCTTACTTACTTGTGCCCCGTATTTCCTAGAGAGCTTCCTCCACGCCTACCAGGTGCAGCTCAAGATCAACGAACGGACTTTCCTTGAAACCGGGTACACTCACCAATTCGCTCTGGTCGACCATAGGTGCGACCACATACTTCGGGCTGCCCAAGACCTCGCGGTAGAAGTCGTAGCCTCCCAATTTCGTATGCTCTTGCGTCCTCAAGCCTGGCATGATGAATGCTGCGAAGCGGTTTGGTTTTCCCGAACGAGTTCGCTGCAGCGAACGAAGAAAGTTAAAAATGGTGGTGAGCGCTCAGGCGCAAATTTGCAAGTGTTGTCCGAGGGTATTCGTTATTTTCCGTCTCGTCCACAGAAAATATCTCGTCGAACGAACCCACTTAGCCGTATGAGAAAAGCCAAAGGATGTACATATGTCTAACGCTAATGGTCCAAGAGGCCCAGGCAAAGGACCGTTCAACCACGTGCCAACATTGCATGCCCAAAAAGGCATCTCTAATCGTTGCTCAGCGAATCTCTCAAACTCCGTAAACGACCGATAGCATTTGCCACTGAGGTGTCTCCAATGTTTCGTGAGACTGCGACGCTTTACCTGCAATGTTGGTCTAAACATCTGCTATGCTGTGAACATGGTTTGGGGCGTGCAACTGAGTGACTGCTGCCACCAATTCGCCGACTTTTGTCTGTGTCTCGGACAACATTCAGCATTGCGGCAGCGGGATCAGTTTTTGACCTGGCGAATCTCTCCCTTGCTGAAGTTATGCTATATTGAGCGTATACTTCGTGCCAGATTAGCATAACATTTTGCTTGGAATATCGCGATCGGTGAACTATGTCAAGGTGCAAACGTGGGCTACAGAGT
This sequence comes from Laetiporus sulphureus 93-53, assembly GCF_001632365.1. Taxonomy (NCBI): domain Eukaryota; kingdom Fungi; phylum Basidiomycota; class Agaricomycetes; order Polyporales; family Laetiporaceae; genus Laetiporus; species Laetiporus sulphureus. The sequence goes on from NW_024468574.1 coordinate 67,906, forward strand.
CGGCACTATGGAACACGATCGCATGGCTGTATGTACGATGACTACTGCACCTGCGCTAACTCATAGGTCTCACAGTCCACACTGATGCTCTGCTCATCTTCAATGCTATCCTCGACATTCTCAAAAACAAGAGACGTGTGTTGGAGCTCGGCGCCGAAGTTGCCAACCAGGCGAGAGGGACCGTCCGGCGTGTTCAGGGTGCTGTGAGACATCGGATTCAAGTCCACGCTGCCGAGGGATACCTGTCGTAGATCGAGGATGAAGCGCGACACCAAGATTGACGTCATTCTGATTGACTCGGTAAGCATGAGTTGAGCTGAATTGGGTATGGTCGGTCGCTCACGGTAGCAGGAAAATCGCGGCGGAGGCTGAGTACTGAGTCTGCTTGCACTTCAATTTAAGGTAGCCATACACTTGTATGGGTAGACTTGCCTGTGAAGTCTCGCTGCTGATATTGAAGATGTTGAGAAGTAAAAGGGCCCTAGCGAACGGTGGAAGAACAGAGTCAAGACAAAGCACTGTGAGAGAGTCCGACGTACATGAAGTGGAGCGTGCCTTGAAATGGTTGCTCGTAAGGCATAGCATGTACCAAGAGAGCAACACGTACTCACCGTCTCTCATCAGCATCGTCACGATCGATCCTTTTAACCGTAACTTCCGCACTTCTATGGCGAGTCGGAATGTTTTATACCAAGTGACAAGGACCACGATCAGGTCGGATACAGCCGGGCAGATGCCCGTGGCGAGGGCTGCAGGAATCGTGCGTGTCAGAGCAACAACTAATCGGTCTTCAAACTCACGTCTATACAGAGGAAGGTCAGTCCTAGGACGGCTGACGTCGGAGAGGTGGACGTGGCACTAACCCATCTATCCCGACGTACGGGGATGAGCCATAGGAACAATTTGGATAGCTGCCTACGTCAATGGCGAACTCCCATGACCCATTTGCATATGCAAACAGCGACTGCCCAGAGATGCTCAACGGACACATGATGGCGGGGAACATATATACTCACGATTTGGAAGCCGACTGGCACAAGCCCCAGTAGCAAGACTAACAATGCAGGGACGATCTGGTGTCCGCTAATCGCGTATGTGCGGAACGCGGCAAAGCCTAACAAATTATCAATCAATCTCTCCATGAAATATGAGGTCAAACAATCTCTGACTTGCTGTCACAACCTGCAGAACAACACTCGTCACCTCGTTCAATACGTTGACAGCATCGCAGCTGCGACAATCTATTAACTGCGCTGAACATACGGTGCGATCATCGCCGCTCACCTCTGTGTGCGCGTAGATCGTGAGTGCTCGATTCACTCGCAGCACGACACGACATGACTTACCAGTGGAGTATACCACCACGTGGCATATAGTGCCAAACTAATGCCTTCTACCAGGAGCATATAACGGTTGATGGCAAAGATGACCGTGACAGTGGTCAACCTGGCTCCCCAGATGACGTGGACCTCTTGAGGAAAAGTCACAATGTACTCATAGAAGATGAGGGCTGAACATGTCCAGTCTGTTAGTTGAGTTCGATCGCTTATAGTGGTCCGACCCGGAGCGTACCAGTCGTTGCGAGATAGCAGTAGGCATAAGTGTACCTGCGACAGTGATCGCAGACTCGTCGGGTGAGCGCCTCAGAAACTATCGTCGTCCTCACCCTTGCTGGGATATGCCAAATTCCAGACCCAGTATTTCAGGTGACGCGTTCGACATTGTAGAGGTATCAACGTCGATGACAACGGTCAATGCAAGACAGAACAGTTCTCGGAGGGACTTTAAGGATGCCCATCGGTGCGTGACTCATCTTTATATAATGCCTGATTGACCGGACATGAACGCAGAGAGTAAGGTTCAAATGGGGGCTTACGGATGGCATAGTATTGAAGATTGCCGAAAAGACCATCTGTCAAACAGAACAGCCGTGTCAGATATGATACGTCTGGTTCATCATGCGCGCGTGAGTACATTTGGGAATCCCTCACTTCTATTCGCAGAGAGAAGTTAAGGAAGAAGTCATGAGAGCAGTGCGATAACAATCCAGGAGCTCCCCGTGGCATCCAAAATTTGCGGTGCTGTCAAACTTTGTGCTCTTAATGACCGCGTCCGCTTTCCATGGAACCCACAATCTCAGCCAACAGATAACTCATGCTCGACTTGCATATACATCGTTATACGTTGCCTGATTGACCGGACATGAACGCAGAGGTAAGGTTCAGATGGGGGCTTACCCTAGGCCTACCCGGGGTATCAGAAATTGCCGAAAACCATCTGTCTCGCCTTCAAACAGAACAGCCGTATCAGATATGATACATCTGATTCACCATGCGCGCGTCAGTACATTTCTCTCGCTTTTAGTCGCAGAGAGACAAGATACGGGTCCACGGCAGTAGTATTCGTCTGAGCGATTGCGTTCAAGAGCACATCTCGTTCTATATGTCACCGAGGGAAGGATAGAGGGAAAACACATCGGATTAGCGGATGCCCACTCCCCTATCCCCATTCCGCTTCCGCTCAGACATGCAGCGTCGTTATTAGCTCTGTCAGGACAGCGAGGTATGTCTTTCCAACGCATTCCTCGCTGCACTATTAACATTGATGACGGCTCCAAAGAGTGTGCGCAGTCAATGCGAAGGCTGTGTCGCTTGCGATCAGTCAAGATGAGCACGGGGTTCACGTAGGGAACGCGGCATGATTGTCCAGCACGTCGGTGGAGATCAAGGGCTTCGAACTTACCCAGTGCGCTATGTAGCCAGTGGACGAGCCTTTCAAGATTGCGTCTCTAGTAAGATCAGCTAAGAATTACTCAACGACATTCGAAATTTAGGCGTTTCGCCGCGCGCGATGTCGACGACCATCAACAGTACTTGCGAAGAGAGCTGGCATGCTAGTCCCACTGGCACTCTAGGTCGCGATCTTCGCAGATCCGCACCATATACTTCAAGAACATGGTACCAGTTCGTTTGGAGATGGTGACCTTTCCCAAACTTCAAGGAGTCGGCTGTAGTGACCAGCTTGAAGGAGCGCGTTCCATATAACGAGCCTAGTTTCACGTTCAGTGCACAAATGGAGCCTCCTAGAGTGTTGATTTTTTGCAAAATTATATTTGGAATAGAGCACTTCCAGAACCGTACGAAGATTGCAACGACAGGCCTCCTAGGTGAACCGGGCTCACAGCGAATAGCTTGTTGCATGCGAGTAGATGATGAGTGTCGAGATGTGAAGAGGAACAGTCCGGAGATGGCGATAAACGTCGGATCGTACTATCATCTCACCCAACAGATAATCCGCGCAAGCGATTCTCTCGTGCAAGCTGAGAAAACGCTGAGAAATTGTGCCGAATTGTGCGACCTCTCCCCAGGAGCTCATTATACCCTTTCACACCAAACGCCATTAAAGCTACTCTCCACTCTGCCCTCCCTCCTCACAATCCGCTCCTCACATGGCCTCCTACTCCCTTTTCTGCATGGGCAATCCCCTGCTCGACATGCAGGTCACCAACGGGGAGGAGCTCCTCAAAAAATACGACCTCAAGGCGAACGATGCCATCCTCGCCGAGGAGAAGCACATGCCTATGTGCGTGTCCACTTCATAGGCCGTGCACCTGCGTGCGTTGGAAAACTAACAATCACCCTCGGCAGTTACGACGAGCTCGTGCAGAAGTACAAAATAACCTATCTCGCGGGAGGTGCTGCTCAGAATGCAGCAAGAGGGGCAGCCGTGAGTGCGATTACACTTTTTCCTGGGAAGTGCATTCGTTTAGTCGATCGAAGTACGTCCTGCCTCCCGGATCCGTGGTGTACACGGGGTGTGTGGGAGACGACGAGCTCGCTGAGCAGCTCAAAACGGCTAACAAACGCGAGGGCCTTGACGAGCGCTACCTCGTCAAGAAGGGCGAGAAGACGGGTGCATGCGCGGTCATCATCACTGGGCACCACCGGTGCGTATTCTCATTCCAAAGAGCATCGGCTGTACGTGTTGAGCTTCTCCCAGGTGTCTGGTGACTACCCTGCGCGTGGCGGAGAAGTTCGAGAAGGAGCACCTCGCTTCGCCGGAGGTTGCGCCCTGCATCGAGAGCGCAAAGGTCTTCTACGTGGAGGGCTACTTCCTCACACATGGTGTCGAGTCTGCGCTCGAGCTCGGAAAGAAGGCGTCGGAGGCAGGCAAGGTACGCAGCGTCACCCCGTCTTAAAATGAACATCGTTCCAACCACTCGCCCAGGTCTTCGTCCTGAACCTCTCCGCGCCCTTCATTCCGCAATTCTTCCAAGTACAGCTGCAGCAGATCATACCCTACTGTGACATCATCATTGGCAACGAGGCCGAGGCTGAAGCATGGGCGAGCGCCAGTGGCCTTCCCGAGCACAAGGATCTCTCGAAGATCGCTGCCGCGATCGCCACGATGCCCAAGTCGAACCCTTCGCGCCCGCGCACTGTCATTATCACGCACGGTCCTAAGCCCACCACAATTGTGTCCGGCGCGGAGCCCGACGCGCCCAAGGTCGTCAACGTCATTCCTCTGAAGGACGAGGAGATCGTCGACACGAACGCTGCGGGTGATGCGTTCGCGGGTGGATTCCTGGGTGCATATGTGGTTGGGAAGAGCTTGGACGAGTGTGTTGAGGCCGGTCATAAGCTGGGCTCGATGTGCGTGCAGCAGGTCGGCCCACAATACAAATGGCCCAAGGTCCAAATCTTGTGAAAGAATCCTGCCGAAGTGATGCGATGCCGATTTATCTTGAGTTATTGCACCTCGCTCTCAACAGCGGTGCTGTGTAATATATCAGATACACATCTCAACTTGTACAATATCGAGTCAACCATCGTTTATATGTCACTGCATCGTCATTCTTGCCCTCGCATACACCTGATATTCATCCGCTAGAAGTTGAAACGAATGTACTAAGATTACGGCGAGAGATACCCTAAAATGTTACAGGTTGGTATGTACAGCGGAAATCGAAGACCGATCACAATCATCCCGGACACAAGCCCTTCCACGTTCTACATTAATTTCGCGGTTAGGAAGGTGGCGGCGAAGCTAGTGATTCCTGCAGCGAATATGAATAACAGATGTATGAAATGAAGATTATGACCACCAACCTGCGTTAGTAGCTCGGCTGAATATGCGCAATCAACAATGTAGTCAGCTTGCGCTAGCGTCCATTTCAACAGGTTGCTTACCAGGGTTCAACATTGTCACTCCGTCTTCAGTTACAATCTCTTCCATCTTGTGATCGTCAACTTCCTCCTTCAACTTTTGCTCTTTCGGAGCGTCCACCGCCATCGGCTGTTCCGCCTGCTCGGTTGCACCTCCCTTCGGTGAATCACCATCGGCGTCAGCTTCTCCGTCGGCATCGACATCGACATCAGCGTCGGCTGCCGCTGCTGGTGCAGGAGACCGAGGTGCACCCCGCGTCTGAGGGGAAACAGCCTTCTTCTGTTTCGACGAAGTGGCATCAGCAGTCTGAGATTGAACGCTCGCTTGCCGGGCCTTATTCTTGTCCTTGCTCCTTTGAGGTGAATCAGGTTCGTCGCTACTCGCTTCTGTACGACTGGATTCAAGCCGTTGCAATTCTAAGACAGCTCTGACGGCTTCTTTGGCATCGGCGCTCAATTTCACTTGACTTTGCTTCTTCTGTTCCCCGTCCTTGGCTGGAGCGCCGCCGCCGCTTGATGAACTCGGATGCAATGCATCCCCAGGTCCTTCTAGAGACGGGTCAATGACTGGCGCTGAGGCCACCGACGAGCCATCCTCCATCTCGGCGTCGGAGTCCTTGCTTTCCTGGCTCCCCTCAGCAGGAGAGCTCCTGCCATCCGGCGGGGGCGGATAAGGCGCGCCATTTGGCGCAACATGAGGGTGCGTCATGTACTCCGGACCCATATGGCCGGGGTGCCCTGGCGGAGGAGGCATTGGCATCATGCCCGGAGGCGGACGATAGTATGGAGGGTAATAATGCGGCGGCGGCGGGACAGCATACATGTGTCCAGGAGGCACCGCTTGACCCTCCGGGGACCACGGTGCCGGAGGAGCCCAGCTGGCTTGATGAAGCCTGGCAGCCGACGTCGGAGGCCCAATGGATTGAGGATAGTGAGCATCTATAATCCGTGAGGGTCCATAGCCTGAAACTCTTGACTTAGTCTGGGAACGTCAGAACGAGGAGAACCGCTTACTTTGCGTCATCGTATGCTGTCGATAGTAGCTCGTGGGCCCGGAGCTCTGTGGTTGCGTTGCGGTAGAAGATGACGGTGTGCTCTTAGTACTGGGAGCATCTCCCTGACTTTTCGTCGGGGTCGCACTTCGACTAGGCGACTTTGAGCCAGGCGACCCAGCTTCGTTGCTCTCGACGACTTGCTTGCCTTTCGAAGGGTCCTCGTCTTGCTGCTGCTCAGGCATCATGACGACACCATTGTGCCTAGTAATGGCCTTCATGAATGACTCCGATTAAATATGTGATGCTCAATACTCACCGAGACTTCTGATGCCTGCGGAGAGCATCGGTCTGCGAATTAAATGAGGACTCGTCAATATCTAAATGACTGACATCGGTCACCGTACTCGAGTGAAGGTCGCGTCACACTGAGGACACGCACTACAATCCAATTAGTATCAATAGAACATGACGCCACCGGGGTTGTCCGTCAACTCACAAGCCCGGCATGGAGTGGACTTTGGTAGTCCTCTGATGCCTCTTCAGGTCCGCTTCACGAGCGAAGACCTTATTACAGCCATTCATCTTACATGGCCAGTTGCCGCTCTCAGGTACAGGTTTCTTGGGAGGCCCCTTCTTCTTATGTTCCTTCTTCTCAGACTGTATATGGTACATCAGCCACCTCTGCCACATCGCCTGTGGCTGAAGCCATCGGGATTGGATCGAGCGACGCTCACCGTCTGCTTCATATGCGCTCGCACCATCTTGACAGGCTAAATACAATAGCAACACTACCGTCTTCAACAGAACTTATACTCTGGGTGGTTGCTTGTCGTGAGTTTGCTGCGGGGAACTGTGGCGGGAGGGCGTTAGCTACGGTGGCAGAGCGGTGGCGTGGAGGGGGGCGGCGAAAAGTTGGGTGGCAATTTGCGGTGGCTATCAACTGCGTGATGTGACGGTTGTGACCGTGATAGGAGCAGCAGGCCGGTCTGGTGCCGGGAATGCCGGGAAGCACGTGTCACAGTCGTCACTGGCATGATGTCATAAGCAACCGCGGGTCCAGCAAGTTCGAATTCTGCGCTATCTATACGAATGTGGGACCAGGCATAGATCAACATACAACGGTAATAAAATATTGGCAGGCAGTACAGTGTTCATTCTATATGACCAGCTGTGGGTGACCAGTATCGCTAGCAGTACGTAGAAGAATATCAAGGTAATTTGCAGCCCATGATACGCACTGCACAATGCGTGAGTTCCAATATCGGCATGTGAACCTGACGCACTCACCGGACCCATCCCACAAACCCAGCGCATATACCATTTCTCGCGGATGGAAGACAAGACTGCTGGATCGAGGAACAAACGGCACGTAGTGATCCCGTGGCGGTGGCATCGTTAGTGACGTCGTGAAGGAGCATAGTGATGATGGCGATGCTGTCAAAGAGCGGACAGATGTTCGTTGCGACTTCCAGTTAGTTTGCAGCAAGGACGATGTGCTGCGCGACAGGTTAGAACCAGCAAGAAGCTGGCAAACGACAGCGTTACGACTTACGCAGCAAACACCTCAGTTTGTTCGTGGACGTCGAAGGCAGACAGGCCGTGCGGATGCAAATCCCACGTCTTGAACGCCTGGTTGCCTCCCCGAACATCCCACATCTTGACCTCGCCATCCAACCTGTTCGGCCAACAATCATAAGGCAAAGGAATAGTTTGTCAAAGAGTAATTGACGCACGATCCGGAAAGGAACGTGCCGCCGATAGTTGGGTGCCACCTGACATTCTGCACCCATGAGGAATGATCACGGTATACGCGCACGACTGCATCCTCCTCGTCCAGTCTGCGGTCGAATACTTTAATTGCGCCGTCCGAGAAGCTCGCCAGGAACACCGAGGAGGACCCTTCATCAGATGCTAGGGCTGTCACCGGGCTATCCGAATTTGTTTCCAGATCCTATGTGGCACATTAGAACAAGGCCAATGACTGTCTCGATAGAGAAATGGACCCACATTGACTTGGCTCTCGGTGTGCGCATCCCACATACGAATCACGCGCGAGTCGCCTCCGATGAGAAGACTGCCTCCAATCTGTTTCCAGTCCGTCACAAGGCCACTGCCGCGTTCCACCGGCAACATCTCGTTGACCCCACGGAATGAGCTGACCATCTGTACCGGATCCTTTGTGACAGATGTATCATAGTTGCGATACAAGCGCACGATTCCGTCCGCTATGTCACATCCAAATGAGCATACATCACAAGATAATAGTTGCGAGCACTTGCCAGCAGCAGTGAGTATAATCCCACCAACATCTTCGTTGATGAAATGCAAAGAGGTGATACAGGTACCTCGTGGGTTGCCGTTGAAGAAGTGCGTCATCGGTTTCCGCCGAATCCAATCATAGACCCTAAGTCACGCGCTCGAATCAGTCATAACAGGAATATAGGTGCCTACGTACGTGACCTCGTCCGACTCGTTTGCAACTGCAAGATGTGGATCAAAGGAATGGAAAGCCATCGTAACCGGCAGGCCATGGACTCGTATGTGCGATACTTGCCTGTCCCATCTGCAGCTCGCTGCAAGGAGTAAGTGTATGAGCGCTCGCTTAGAATTTGTCAACGAGGAGGAGCATATACTGACCGGCCACCTCCGCTTGTGCACGGGTGGTATGCAGCACTTGCTCAATCTGTTGCTGGCGCCAGATCTGATAATTGTATTGCACACTTCCCGGCTCCTCTTGTTCAGGTTGCTAATTTTTTTTCAAAAACAGTCAGAACCAACGTGGTCAGCGAGCGATTGCCCATACCCTCATTTGCGGCTCCTTGTAGTATTCGCAGCACCAATCATAGAATCTGCTCTTCAGAGGCAGCACGTCCCTGACCCCAATTCCTGTGCCCAAACCGAGTATGATGTTCGAGTCCATCGAGAAAGTGCTGCCCGAAGGACTGCTCAACACACCATGATGGTGCGCATGATGATGGTAGCGTGAGCCTGTCCGTCTCCTTGCCCTCAGCCGCTCCATGTCCTCCTCCATCAGCGCCTCCATGACGTGCACGTCCATAACATCCGAGGGAAGGAAGTCCATTGTCGGATTGTGCGACTCATACGACGACTTTGGCGAAGGATATGGAGAGGTCTTTTGCGAGCGGATCACCGCAGGTGGGGTTGACGGGCGGGAATATGGCGACGTATACTGTGCGTAGTTAAGATTCGGCGAAGGTGGCCGTGACACACCGTCCGCGGCCTCTGAGTGAAGCATGGAACCTGCAGTAGGCTTGAGCGATCCCTGGCCGTCATCCAGGGTGGGGAAGGCGATGTTGCCCGCAAGCGTCCTGAGCGCGTTCGCGAAGGAATGTGTACGCCTGAGCGTGCTCGTCACGCCGCTCGAGATGCTGCTGTGCATCGTCTCACTGCGAGGCATCTCTGGCCTGCCCGCACCTGGCGAGAGGGGTGGGAGCGAGCTTTGCTCAGATAGCGAAGGTGCTCTCGTCCGTGTGCCATTGACTACGTTTATTGCATCCTGAGATGGCTCTGGAGCTCCGCGCAGCGTCGTGCTTTCCAGTCGGCTGAACGGGGACTCAAGCAGCAACGCCACAATGTAGTCAACGACCGTCTGCGCATTTGTGGCCACCTCATGATATGGATCGACCGAAAGCTCGAGCAGCACGGAGAAAATGGTGAAGAAAGAAGAGAGAAGAACACGATTCTCGCCTCGGAAATCCTCGTCATCAGGAAGTCTGTCCAGCCATTCGGCGACAGCCTGGGACGCAATGTCGTCCTCATGCTGCTGGAGATGCTTGCCCTGCTTCCACCGTCGATCTTCTTCCCAATAGATCCATGCACAGACAATGAAGTAGCCTCTCCACTCCTTGACGAGGCAGCTGATGAGAACCAGCAGTTCCTTTCGGACCATCGGACTCGCATCTTCTTTGATAGCAAGCGTCGCCCCTGTCACCACGGCCACCTCCATACGGAAATGAACGCGCTCCTCCAGCTGGAGTTGCGTCCCGCTGCCCCCGCCTCCAAGCTTGGCCAGGTCTGGGGAACCAGACGCGCCCAAGAACGTCCCGAGCGCATACAGCGCCGCACTGCGTACCTCCGGCGAGTCATCCGACAGCAACTCGATCAGCTTGTCCTGTATCCCTCTGTCCACGCCGTATGTCTTGATCTCGTCGTTAGCGTCCCATATCTGCGCAATACAGAGCGCGGACCACTGCCGCAGAAGGAAGTCACTGTCGTTCATTCGGTTGCAGCATGCGTCGAAGACGTGTTCACGCCAACATGCACTTTGTCCGTGAGGGTAGTCGCGCGCGATGGAGGATAGGATGAATGCGCACATCGCCTTGTGCTCCGAGCTGTTCGTGATCACTGGCTGCATGAGGTCATCCTGCGCTGCGAGAATCTGCGCAAAGTATCGGTAGCCCTGATTGCTGTACAGTTCGATCTGGCAAGACGGATCCACCGCAATGATGCGTGCCCAGATGAAAATCAGTACTGGACGCAATTCTGCCGACGCTGCTTGTAAGAGGCGCGAGATGTATGGGAAAATGCCGATGGTCAGCACGAGGTGCACCGCCCACGGCCCTAGGTCAACAAATTGCGAAAGCAAGATGAGCGCGCGGAGACGATGAGGCTGAGAGAGCAGGACTTGCAGGACGATCGGCAGCTGGTCTGGTGGCTTGCGGGGAACGAGGTTGTCGTCATCATTCTTATTCTGGCCCGTGGCAGTCATAAGATGTGTCGGATCATCATTCAGAGCATCAACGCCTGCCTGCTCGCCTTCTGAGCTCTCGGGCAGCGACCCAGGTCCGCGTTTGGTGAGCGCCGACCCACCGCGAGATATCCACACTTCAAATGCCGTGAGCTGGTCACTGAAGAACCTGCTGCGGATATAAGTGTAAGATGGATCTGCAGGTGGTGGTGGGGCATGTCCAGAGCCTCCTGGTTGGTGAGGCCGCGACATGGTCGACCTTCTACCAGTGAGTGAAGTCTCTGCTACAGCACCAGGCTTCTGGTGTTTGAGCAGCTCCGGCAGTTGCCGCAGACAAGAATCTACTGCGAGGTCCCAAGATGCCCACAGCGGATGTGTATTTGTCGCCGGAAGCGGAGGGTAGGTATGCGGGGTACAGTGGTAGTTCTTCATGATCCGTTCCGCCAGCAGGAAGTTCCGGAATAGAGACGCAACTAGCAAGTCTGACCTGTACAGGCGTGTGAACAGCTCGCGAGGGAATGTTGTCCAAGCAATAGTATCCGTGATGGCAGTAAATATCCAGTTCAGTTCGCCCAGAGGCGTCCGACGGTCCTTGAGATCACCAGGAAGCTGCATCACCATATCACCCGTGATATTTCCCGGGAGTTCGTTGCACATCACAAACCAACGCAATGCAATATCAATCGGCGAGGTCAGACAAGACGTGAACAGATCGGCCGGTAGTTCAGGACATGTCGGTAGTTGCTCATCAGCGGCACAGGCAGCAAGCTGGATGCTCTCCGAGAATGGTGGCGTACCCTCGGGATACCCTCCACGATTGAGCGCATCGTTGTCGCGGCGTTTCGCAAAGGTGATAAAATTCTGCAGGAGGTGCCCAGCTGCAGAACAATCCCAAATGTACACGCACGGTGATAGCAACCAACTCTGCACCTCCTGTAGAGACACGGGTATGTATTGCGTGTACTCCTTGTTGAAACACCAGAGTTCCCCGCTCGGCGTGGGCTTGGGAACGCCGTGGCCATTGTAGTGGAATAAGATCGCATCTTCCTTCGCTGTCTTGCGTAATGAATTGCAATGTTTCCGCAGATCGTCGTTTGCGGGGTCAAGCAAAGGCTTAAACGTGATCTTCGCACTCAGCCCCTCAAACTGATGGGCGAGATTCATGCCGATGATGTCGAGCGCCTTCTGTGCGGGCAGCGTGTGCGGGTCGACCCAACACTCCAGTGTGGCGCATGGATTGGTCTTGATGATGTCTGGCGGGTCGACGTCAATGTTCAGGCAGAGGACAAGGAGCGCATTGGCCGTTTTAAGCTTGGACGGCGTCGTGCGCCACGGGGGCATCTTGATCGCGTACAATGGGGGAGGAGCGGGATTGCCACATGTGAGATGGCGTTTTGAGGACCAGTAGGGCATGATAGGAACGGGATCGGGGAGCGTGGCGACGGATCCTGGATGGCGCATATCGCGCTCTACTGCGTCATTCGGATGCCTTGTGCGAGAGGAAGACGGTTCCGAACGCGCCGTGGAACGCACATCGCGTTCCGTAGAGGAGTCTACGTCGGAGCCATGGTGATGCACAGGTGCAACAGTCCATCCATTACCGGCTAAGGGCAACGTTGGGAAACAGTGAGGACAACCTGGTAAGGCGAGAGTCTCACCTTCATTGACTTGGTTCCCTTGCCTGTACATCGCAGACGACGGACTTGCCAGCGTCGTATTCAGCGACGGCAACTATGTGTTCTGCGAACCGGCCGTGGGCTTCGCTTGGATGACAGGGAAGAACGAGGGTGATGGAGGGCGGGACCGAGAGGCGCGACATTGAAGCGTAATGTGACTGAGCTAAGGTTCTTTCAGCAAATCGTAATGGAGCCAACAGACCAATGCTGACTGTGGGAAAGTAGGAGTAGTAAGTGTGGGAAGAACAAATAAGTCACATATGGCGCCGATTCTCTGTGCTGCAAGGTTTCACCGGCCTAGGATATAATCTGGTCTCCACAGCTATCGCACACCGAACGATTCACTGCTTGTTGGAAGCAGCATATAATTAGTACTTGCTGCTCCCCTCAAAATCCCACGGATTGTCAGTTATGATGTATGCTTTAGTCTCTGACGGATGCCCTGACCGTAGGAATGCATACACAACGTCGACAAGTCTACGTCGTCGGCATATTCCACAGGCGGCAAGAAACGCGTGAGCTCGAAGCCATAGGCGTGTTTACTATGGCATGATTTTTCATCGAAGGTGGTCGTTCACTACCTAGCGTTCTCCCATGAGGAAATGGAAACCTGAAGTTGGCGGAGTCTGGCGGTCGTGCCACAGCTCATGAAAACTAGTTGTTGGATGTAGCCATATGCAAGTTGCTAAGCCAGCAATCACGATGCTCACCCGAGTCGGTTACATAGACGGAGGAACGTCACCACGGGCAATCGCGACGAGTGTGAGTACATCAGCATTTGATTACGATGCTACGTCTGCGGCAACTGACATATGATGTCCGTTCCTAGTGTAGTCACCGTGCGAGCCTGGAGAGAACGTACGGTGAAACCGTCATGATCATGCTGTGCAAAGAAGAGCCGCTGTCTCGCCGGGTGTGGAATCATGAGCTTCGCGCACAGCATTGACGATGGGAAGATACGACTGCTCAGACAAATGTGGCTGGCTCCCAACGTCATGCTCGCCACAACGTTGATAAAGGCTCGCGGCGCTGAGAGTTTTCCGCTGCGCTGTGCATTATGGTCCTGGAACGGCATTGCCCAGTGCCCCGGAGTCCAGACAGAGCTATTCCGGTGGGAACGACGAAAGGACTGAGCTATACTGGGATGGTTCGGTCATCTTTGTCCCTTGATATGATGCTACATGTGATAGCGAGTGTGAATACGACATGGATAATTCCTGACGCTCAAGGAGCATGCGCCGCTGGGGGTGCTGGACGAGACGCTTAAGCTGCGGGAAAGCATGCATTGTCGTGAGCGCAGAGCGAGGCGCGGAGATGATGGGTGGCAACAAGAGATGTCCGTGAAAGCGCCTTATCCATCTTCCCACTTTTGCTCGACCGATTCTGTTCGCTTATATCGTTCAACGTTTCGACACCCTCCCTCGCTTCGCTCTCTGTTCCTCGTCGTCTCCCACGGCAGCAGACACATCGCGGAAACGACACAGACAGCCTCGAGGCAGCGTTAACCCGCATCTCCAGCTTCTCGGCTGTCTTCTGTACTCGTGGGTTGCACGCCTTCCAACCCACGCACCCTCCGCTCTGCGTCTAATTCCATACACTACTTCTCGACCACCTTCCTTCATTGTCGTTTTGTCCAACACCGCTCGCTGATCGGTCTGCTGTCGTCGTCGTCCGCTTCGAGCGCCGCCCTCTTATGCTCAGCGTTCTCCGCTCAGTGTCCTCGCAGCAGCAACAGTCCAACGACTCCTCGCCTGCCAAATTCTGGACCGTCCTTGGACTGAACATCTCCCAGAGAGGCCCGGCAGACGCTCCCAGCCCGTCTCCCCTTGCGACAGAAGACAGCTTGCGTAGCTCGTTTACCAGACGAAGCGTAGACGCAGTCGCCCGTCCCATTCAAAGGAAGCATCACAGAGGGTCTTCGAGTCCTGTCATTGATACGTCTCCCGTCTCTCAAGCTCAGGACTGCCCAGCCCAGCCGGACCCTTCTTCTACGCTACCTGAAATGAAGAACTCGATGGCGACCCAGTCCATGCCTACGCGGCGAATTCCCTTTCGGGTTGACAACCAGGATGGTCCGTGGACAGTCAGTGTCGCCGAGACGCCCCATGACCACTGCTCGTACAGCATCTACATCAAGAGTAAGTTCCTGCACCCCGTGTTCTCCGGCGCCCAAAATCTTGGTGCTTTCTTGTCCCGTGTGTCCTTTTATGAATAAAACCATCGTTGTGCTGTGATAGCCTTCCATCCCTTTACGGCTTTCCGTTACGTCAAGCCATCATTGTGCTGACCCGTTGACTTCTCTTTTAGCGCCTACACATAATATCACCTTGACTCGTACGGCGGTCGAGATCGTCGAACTGCACGGGAAGCTACGCGATTCACACCCAGGCTTCAAGATGCCCCCCTTGCCTATCGACGCAGCCTCGATACCCGCACCGCCGAAACGCAAGTCAGTATTCCTGAACACCCTCTCGCGATTGGCATCACCCTCCGCCAAAGCATCCGGTCAGCGCCAGCTGTCTCGCCAGCCCTCAATGACGTCCACATCCACCGGAAACGCTGCAAGTATTGCCAGCGCGTCTTCTTCCGCGCTGCCTACTCCACTCGCATCACCGAAGAACGAAATTAGTGATCCGTTCAGCGACAACGAGGATGAAGACGATGTTCAGGCGCCTCTCACTACAGCCAATAGTACCGTCACAGGTCTCGCAGCCTATCTTACCACAGTCGCGAACGACTCTTTGCTTCGTCAGGCCCGCGTATGGAAACGGTTCGTGAAGGTACGTACGGACGATCTGCAGAGCGTTCGGGTGGAGCGCGCAATCAAACGTGTCAGGTCCGATCTGGCAGCGCACGTGAGCCCCGGGAGTTCGACGGACATCAATCGGTCAATAAGTCAAGTGGTATTGAACGGAGACGAGGAGAACACACACGAATCGTCTGCACTATCTGCACCGAGTACAAACGGCGTTCAAACCGCGGACAGGCCTCAGGCCACTCAAACCGATGGTCCGGCGCAAGAGGATATCAAGGCAGAAGATGTGAAAGACGGTGAAATGGCGGCGCGGGTGGTGCCCGCTGACCTCCCGGTGCAGAGCGATGCTTCGCAACATGCAGAAGGGCCACGGGAGAGTGAGGACAATGGTATCGCTGAGGATAGCACGGATGAAGCTACAGTCGAGGGACAGGATGAGGCGACAACTCCACGTTCCTCGAGGCCATCCTCGCCTCATGTGCAAGATGCGTCTCCGGCGCCTGCGCCTATCGAGACAAAAGCCGTTATACGCCAGCCTATCGATGACGAGGATGCGAATGCTCCTGCCACGCCGATGCCCTCGGACGGCCATTCACACCGCATCCCACGTTCACAATCTGCTGACCCCATGTCGCGTGCGTCCCGGACCTTCTTCTCTTCCCCGCTCCAGAGCCAGGCGAATTCCTCGCGGACCTCGCAGATTGAAGAGTCCACAGACGACTCGTCCATCTCGACGACCGGGCGGCGCTCGGAGCGCAAGAAGCGGTCCAAATCGATGGATCCACACAGCGAAAAGAAGAAGTCGCAGCGAAAGGTGGCCATCAATGACTTTGAGATGATGCGCGTGCTGGGCAAGGGTTGCGCCGGGAAAGTGCTTCTCGTTCGCCATAAACCCACGCAGGACGTCTTCGCACTGAAGGCTATTACGAAGAGGCACGTGCTTGCGCATCAGGAGCTGCAGCATACCTTGACGGAGCAGGCCGTGCTGAAGAGGATGGCCGCAGAGGGCACCGACCCGTTCGTCGTCAAGCTATGGTGGAGCTTCCACGACAAGGAGAATCTGTTCTTGGTCATGGTATGTTGTCGCTGTCCTTCGTCTCTCACCTTCCTTTCATTTATCGTGGTCTAGGATTTTCATCCCGGCGGAGATTTGGCCACACAACTTGCCCGCTGGGGACGTCTCGGACGTGACCGCGCGAGGTTCTACGCGGCCGAGATCGTCGAGGGTGTCGAAGGTCTCCACGCAGCAGGCGTGATCTACCGCGATCTGAAGCCCGAGAACATCCTTATCGGTGCAGATGGACATATTGTGCTCACGGATTTCGGTCTGTCGAAAGAGTTCCCCCGCCGAACCACAGCGATCACTGCGCCTCCGACGCCGTCTGGCTTCCGCGGCGAGTTTACGAACGGGACACCGGCTCCTGCTGCCCCTCACTGGATGAAAGCTAGCCAGGAGTTTGGAAACGCCTGGGCGCCGACGGGGCCGGCTGATTGCACGAGCACGTTCTGTGGTACGGCTGAGTACCTAGCACCCGAAGTCATCCAGGGACAGCCGTATGGCTATGAGGTAGACTGGTGGAGCTTTGGCACGATGTTGTACGAGATGCTGACTGGAATCGTGCGTGTCTGCCACCTTTCATGTCGTCGTGATCGCTCACAGCTGCTCCGTTTAGACCCCATTCTGGGCCGACAACCATTCTGATATGTACTACAGGGTATTGCAGGACGAGTTACAGTTTCCAGAGGATAGAACAATGGATCAGGATACCAAGAGCTTGATCCGCGGGGTGAGTTTCTTCCAGTTTCTCGGGGACGCCTATGAGAGGCTCACCGTCGTTCTCTGTAGTTGCTTCAACGCAATCCCGCATTACGGATGAAGGAACCTCGAATCAAGAAACATCCTTATTTCTCGATGATGTGCGTTGCGTTCTATTATTACCTACAATGCTTGAATCTGACGTATTCATGCCCCATATAGAGATTGGTCGCATGTGTATTATAAGCGATACATACGTACGTGCAATTCATTCACTGTGCCTAATAGCCTTGCACATATATTGACGTTTGATTTTTAGCCCCATATATTCCGCCGATCGACCCGTCGAATGCCAGCGACACCCAGAACTTCGATGAGACCTTCCTGGATATGGAGCCTGTAATCAATGACGACAACGACAATGAACAAACAGACACCGACCAGGAAGGTAACACCGACACTGAGCGTACCGATGGCGAGGACTCTCTAGCCACACCCTCGCTGTCCCGCAGTCCGTCCGTGCATCCCGAGGAGGAGGAGGAGGATAGTGTGGACGCATTCGATGGGTACTCCTACAAGGGCCGGCACTCTATAATTCTGGACGATGACGAGGAAGAGGACGCGGATGAAGAAGACGAAGAAGAAGACGAGGAGGAAGACGAGGAGACTTCCATCAGCGCAGCCAGCATAGACAACATCTGGTCGGAAGAGGAGTTGTCGAAGACTGTTGCAAACAGTGTCGAAGAGCTCCGCGAGGATGCCATAGTGGTAGAGGAAGGTCCCGAGCATAAGACGCCGGAGGCGCGGCGGGCGGAATTGCCGAAGCCTGCAGAGCCTGTAGCATCGGAAGCGCCTGCAAGTCCGGTTGCAGAACAGAGTGTGGCGGAGAAGGTGGCGGAGAAGGTGGAAGTAGCTCAACCAACCGAGAAAGCAGCCACCGAACCAATTGCTGTCGCCGCCGAGACAGTAGCGGTGCCACCTGAACTTGGCCCCGCCCCCGAGGAGATCAAGCCGGTCAAGGCACAGGAGAGCAAGGCTGTCAAGACGAAGACGCAGCAACCTCGTGTCACCGCTGCTCGGCGAAATGGACGTAGGGAGAAGTCAGGGATCCCAGCATTGGACCGCGATCTCTCAGATGCGCACGATGAAGACGAACCCAATGCGGACCATGATGAGGACGATGAGTGGGACTTTGTCGAGGCAGAGGTCGTTGAAGAACGGAATGGCGCAAAGGGGACAAGCTTGTTCGCACGCGGCGTTGTCGACCGATACAAGCTCGCGGTCTTCCGCAAATCAACGCCGCGATGGAACGGCGGTCCTCGCGTTTTCGCCGGCATCGCTGCTGACAGTGATCTCATCAGTTCTAGTACCGCTGACTCACCTCCACCCGCGGAGAAACGACGAGGAAGGGCCCCAGGGCTCACCTTCAGGAAGCATCCAAAACAGTTTCTCCGTCAGAAATCGCCTCAGGCTGCATCTCGAACGACCCTGCCTTCAAATCCGCTCTCACCCACAGCGTCGGCAACTCTCTCACCGTCGAGCAGTGGACTGCTGTCACCGTCTATAAATGGTGGCTCCACGTTACCACCTCCATCGCTTAGGTCCAAGGAATCCGCAGTATCTATGGGGTCTCCGAGCGAGTCAGAGCAATCTGTCAATGGCGATGCAAGAGCTGCAGGTGATGGCACGATCAGAGGGTCTGCTGCGATTGGCTCCGAAGACGACAAACAGAAGAACAAGGTCCTGAAGAAATACAAGGAAGGAGCGGAAAAGGTCCTCTCCATCTTCCAGTCGCCTCGGTAGCTTCCTCTCTCCTCTTTTTGCTCAATCTTATGCTACCTCTCTCCTGCGCATTTTCTAATATTCACATGCATACACATCTACTGGTTATTCAATCAATTAGCATACGCTCTTTCCTTCGGGGTTGTTTTCGTCTTCGCGCTCTGGACACGGATCTTTGTTGCAGAATCTCATCTTCCACTCGTTATCTGGCTTCTGTGTATTGCATTGCGGTAAAAGTGCAACTGTGTAACTCTCGAACAGCAAATCATCTCATCATAGATAAATTTTCTAATACAGTATCGTTCCGGATTCATCTATGCCACCAACGTGCACAAGGTATTATCAGCAGAGAGATACAGCCAATATAGTACACAATGTGCATGTCCACGATCTATCAGTGATGAATTAACCCAGCCGTAAATAAGAAAGCCATAGTCCAGCCGCAAATCAATCAAGTTCCGCTATGCTTGCCCTAATTTTCTGCACCCTCGCGTCAATCTGGTCCAGCACCGCGTTTATCTCATCGACATCTTCTCTCCAGTCGCTGATGGGCCGCGGTTCAGAAGAAAGAGCAGCCTCAGGAGGACTTCGCGTCGCGACGAGCTCATCCCACAGCGCGGTGACAACATTCTGCACCCACTTCTCTCGTTCTTCCGTCCTCTTCATCTCCTTCCTTCGGCCTGCCTCCTCTCTTCTGCCGACTATCACGAGCGTCCAGATGTTGCTTATCACGAGGAAGACGATGATGAAGTACAGAACGTTTGTCGTTGTCGACTGGTCCCACGTCTCCATTAGCAGGTCGAGGAGGCCTTCCGTACTCTGTTTCGTCACCTTGACGGCGCCCTCGTAGGTGTCATACGCCCACTGCAGGCTGCGCAGCGTGCGCGACTCGCGGAGTTCTTGCTCACTCGGGGCGGATTTCTCTAGTATCGGCCTCGGGGGCGTCTCTGCTGGCGGCGTCTCGACTTCCTCGACTACAGATACGTCCACACCGTCCGGTATGAATTCGGAACGGTGATCGTGAATATATTGCCGCATGCAATTGTCCAGGTCGGTGTGATACTGTTTCTGCCCTTCGATTGCCGATTTCTCAATCAGGCCTGTCACAGATACTGGTTCACGTTAAACTGTGTCAGCGATTCTGTAGAACTCACCTTTGATGAAGCTACGGCCTGTCCACTCCACTTCTGTGGTGACGACGACCTTCGTGGAGATATTGCTCGCCCATGTGATGCATGTCCTAGTCTTCACAGAGAACACACCGCCGCTCGGCACGTCGGGCGTTCTCGTTGTCGTAAGCATCGACACGTAGTCATCGAAGTCGCAATGCAGCATCTCGTCGCGCAACTCGCACTTTGTCTGCTTCGGGCCAATGCCGCCATTCAATGGTTTGATATAGGACATCTGTCGATACAGCAGCTTCGGATCGGCCGCAGTGGGCATCCAGTCGGAGATCTGCAGGTCTGAACAGATAGTCAGATAGTGTCAGCTGTGAACACGATCCCCTGTGCTTCGCGACCACCTACCTGTGAGCTTCTGCTCTTGCACCATAAAGTCCTTGATGAACCCGCTCGTGAACATGAGGTTGTAGACCTTCTCAGGAGTGCCTGGGATGATCGCCTCCATCGCCAGCTCTTTGTAATGCTCGCCGCTCTTCGAGCACGCACATTGCGTGACCTTTTGCTTGCCGCCGCCCTTCTCTCCAATCGAGGCTATTGAGACGAGTGCCTTGCCATTTGGCACCACGACCGATTCACGCTGGACCTCCGTCGAGGCCCGCGGGCTCTGCATCTGCGAATTCACGGACGAAGAAACCTCGGGGCGGGCCAGCTTCCACACGTTATAAATTACGTCGAAGGTTGTATCGCGCGAGAGGAAGGAGGCGAAGGTGTATTTTGCGGTGGTAGTGGTGACCTGGATGGCATTCGGGATGACGAACGCGGTCATGCGCTTGTCCAGGCTGGTGACCTCGCACATCGGGATGCATAGCTAGAATAGAGAATGTCATCAGACGGTCATGTCACAATGAAGACGGCGCCTCTCACGTCAGTAATCCAGCCAAATATGTTTGCATGAAAGCATAGGTGGTTTTCGGACACATATATCCGGCCTTGGATAAGGATCTCACGTTGCAGCGCGCAACCGTAGTCTGTCGTAGTGAGGAAATGCCAAGGGCGCTTGTCAGCACGAGAGTAGCACATGGCATGCATACGCACCTTCAATGAGATAGTCGCCCTCTGGCACGGTCGGGAACAACTCATGGAAATCCTGATTGCGCTTGTTACTCGCAACAGCGAATCCAGTCACAGGAATGTCTTCCGCAGACAAGTCCAAATCATCCTCATCGTCCAACCCGCTCTGTTCCTCAAGCAGATCGGTACCAGAGTGATACGACTCTCGGTCCGACGCGTCGCTTGCAGCGTAGCCAGCAGACGTCATACGCGAGCCGTCGCTCCTAAGGTCGGACGCGCGGCGAGCACGCGGCGACACGAAGCTCGAGCCGGTGCCGGACGTGGGGGGCAATTCTGCAGGCGAGACCAAAACCATGATTAGCCATCACCAAGCAGGAGGCAGTAATCGCCGATGCAAGAGGGACACTACCTGCGGATTTCCGTGTCGGCGAGAACGACACGGTCGACGGCGCCGGGGAGCTCGCAATATTCGTCGTTCTTCCGCCGCGTGTCCAGGAGCGCTTCTTCTTTGGGTTCTTGGAAGGGTTATTGCTCGAGTTGGTAGAAACGGCATCCGAGGGGTCTGGGACAAGCAACACACGGTCGGTCCCAGGAAGACCGCTGCCTAGCTGGGCACTCATTGACGTTTGAGGTGAGTCCGAGGTAGGCGAGAAAGTGAGGACGCCGTCCTCGGTGACGGTGGCGTTGGGCGGGTGTGTCGGGATAGACGGCACGGAAGCAGCACGATCATGGCGGCTCTTCGCGGACGAGCTCTTGCGCGATGCACTGCGTGACTTGTCCTTGCTGGAGTTCTTGCCCGGCGTGCGCTGGGAACTCTCCTCCGAGCTAGTTAGCGACCGCTGGTCGGCCATGGTGGCAGAGCGCGGGTGATTAGTGGTCTCATTCGGGGCCATCGCAGACGACTTTGCACGGAGATTCCCGGTTGAATGGAAGTGCGAGAGCGCCTGCGCCTGCGCTTTTACCTGGGCCTGCTCGGAGAATGCGGTGCGAGTTGTGGCGGGGGTAGGGGTGGTGCCGCCCTCATCATCTGTCGCCGAGGATACTGAGCGAGGGGAGGGCGCGGGTGCACCCAATTTGGACAGCGACGGGACCCGCCTGGCTGATTGATCTTCATGAGAGATCGCGTTCGGAGATCGAGCAGACTGGGGTGTGAGATGCTCGTCTGGAGTGTCGGACCCGAACTGGGTGGTGTGCGGGGACGGCGGGACCACGGTCACATTTGGGAACGACTCAGTACTGCCGACGAGCGAGGGCGTCAGGTTCCCGACTGTTGTATGCCGCCTTGGGCGCGCACTGTTGTTGCTGGTGGATGCATTAGGGTCGATGTTGATGAACGGCGGTGGGTTGCGGCTAGAGAAGGACGGCGACGCCGACCGGGAACTCGGTGTGCCCTGGGTGCCGAGGTTGCTATTTGCATGAGATGGCGTGTTTTTTGTAAACATGGACAGGAAATTGGGAGCCATTATAGATCGCGCTCTTCACAGATGGAGGATTCGGGTGTTTGGGCTGCGGTTACGTTCTCTCGTACGCAGACAAGGCACTTATGGAGAAGGTCGTACCTGCCCTCGCCGTTACTTATACACCTCGAAAAACGCGGAGTATCGCGATATTGACCGCCCGGATGTTGGTCCTCACGATGACGCGCGTTACGGCACGCGGATAGAAGGAAAGAAAGGAAGTGATTGACTGTCTGTATTAGAGAGTTGATAGAGGTACGGAACGAAAGCCAGACGGGTGGAGGCAAGTGGGGTAACACTAGGTAAGACGGGAGCAGACTGGCCTGGACGATATCAATATCGAAGGCGGCGCTTGCTGGCGCGCGTAGCTGAGGAAACGATGAGGCACCATCCGTTGCAAACGGTGTATTAAGCACCTTCGTGCGACGGAAATCAACTTTGATCTGTACTACCCCGCATCCACTGCTTATATAGGTCGTCGCTCATCGTTTCCAGCACCGAAGCCGAAGCACGAATGCCTTTCTTCGGCTTCGAGTCGGTCAACACAGACGCCGAGCGTGGTATTCCTCCAGCGGTGGCCCCAATTTGACGAACATCGTTGCCACAGGCACCACACACATGCGCTTGTTTTTATAGTCGGTTCCGACAACCTCTACTTTTACCCAACTTCAAATGCCGTAAACCCTCTGAAGGGCAAGCTCCGCGACGAAAGTCTATTAGACTGCGCAAGATTCTTGCCATCTTATATAATCTGTTCAGGGCTTCCTCGTTTATCCACGCTCCTGAACGTGACAGAATCGCAGCTGGGCCCAGCGGGGAATGGCTCCCATCATCTCGCCTTCCACGGCACACTGAAAATGTGAGGTCACTATATGCGTTGTAAGTCGCTGCTCACCAACATTTAGGTGGGTAAATGAACATGCGCAGAGGAGGAAACGCAAGAGCGCGATGGGGTGGAGACTGAGACCGTTGAACCACAGACGCGGTGAGAACGAGGAAGTTTCACTGGCTGGCCACAAGCGGGGCAAGAGCAAGCGGAGAGGTCGGGCTTGAGCATGACGACCATTCCGCAGGAAAGATACATTAGTGTTTCAGATGAATACTAAAAATGAAGGCGGTGCCACGAAACCACGGCCGCCAGCTTCCCCGCAAGAACACGGATCTGGCAGCGCATAGAGGTCAGCCATACGATCGTTCCACACTAGTAGCATCGCTCTGCTGTACCACTGACCTCAGGATTCAATTCAAAGGTGCATTTAGCGACGTTCCAGACAGGGTCGGCCAGGCGCACACCTGCGACGATCCTGGGGTGCACAGACGAGTAGTCGACATCGTGGGCGCAACGAGGTCACTTTTGACAACGGATTCACGCACGCTGCGGGTGGCGAGCATCATCGATGACCAAGCAGAGCCATCGGCGTCGGTGCCGGGCACTTCTATTAGAGGGCGCTGGCGGGGATAACATAGCGCTCCCCACCGTCTAGAGCGACGACGGCGCCCATTTGTCACCCCCACGTGACGAATGGCGCGATCTGATCTTGGACAGCCACTGTGCGCCGTTATAAAGCTCGTCCTCGCCGACCTGCAGGCTTCAAACCCGCCCTAGACTTGCGGCTGCCCTCTTTCATTTCATACATTCCTACCTGACCTGTATCTTGCCCGCCATGACCGTGACCGTCGTCAACTCGGTGGACCAGTTCCACACCATCGTAAGTGGCACTCACCGACGCCTGCTCCGGAGGAAGAGTGACGCTGACGGGCACACATCTTGCGCGATCTGCAGATCAGCAGCAACAGGGTCTCCGTGTTTGACTTCTGGGCGCAGTGGTGTGGCCCGTGCAAGGTTATCTCGCCCATCTTCGAGAAGCTCTCTGAGTCCGAGGAGTACACCGCCGTCGACTTCTACAAGGTCGATGTCGACGCCCAGGAGCAGATCGCCCAGGAGGTCGGCATCCGCGCGGTACGTACCCCCTCAGACTGCTTTGTGCGCGAAAACACGGTGTGCTGATGCTCCGCCGCGGGATCGCAGATGCCTACCTTCATAGCATTCAAGAACGGCCAGAAGCTGAAGGACCTCGTAGGCGCCAACCCGGGTGCTCTCCAGGTGCGTTTCCTCGTCCGTCTCGCCATCTGTCGCGTCGCTGAGCCCAGCGCCGTGCGTGCTGCAGGAGCTCATCAAGGCAGTCAAGTCGGCATGAACCGCTGCCCTGATATCGGCTCTCCATCCCTCCCGCGTCGATTATTGTTATAAATAGTCTTGAGAATTGTCTCGCGCAGCGTATTATACCGCCTTATGAAATTGTCTCTCTATGTACCATGGGCATACTGCACGTAGATCTCCGAACTGCGCAGACTCTATCGATGACGGGCGAAAGGCGTTTGAGCGGCGAAAACGACGCTAATCGCTCTGAATTTCCTAAAGCGTACTCTAAAGGTCACGTGGTCAACGCCGCGGTCCACGCGTGGGCGCTATCCAGATCTCAATGCAGTACCTTGAGCTGCTTAAACTCGCAGGTCAATGCGGAGAAGGGAGGGTGATATATGCGCATACAATATGGCTTGTTGCGCAGTAGTTATACAAATGTATGACAAAAATCACTTATATATTTATTCAGAATGCCGCAATATCGTGGTCGAGTGGTGCAGATCAGCCTGGCCGTCGATCGCACTCAGTTTGCATCCATTGGCCCCAATTGACCCACTTCTGCCCCAATCGTTATCCAGTAAATGCTGTTCCGAATTCCTCGCTCTTAGGCGGAGGAGGGCGGAGCGCGTCGGTCGCAGTGCGCTTCACACGACACTCTCACACACTCCTCTCCGCTCCGCGCAGACACTCATTTAACCGAGGCTCAGGTGCTCAGGTACCCAGGCACTCGCCCCTTTTGCCAGAGAAAACACATTTGTGGTGGGAAATGCCATACATTAATAAACACATCGACCAAATTTGGGCTATCGCTGAATACACACCACGAGAACCGAGATAGGCTCGCAATAACTAGCAATAACTGCAGCCCTGCGGACCACGCTGGTCGCTCGCATTTCAAAGCACTAAAGCCTTAGGTATCCGTGCAGTCATCCTTAATCAGGACACTCGCCCAACCACATCCCAACGGTCCGCAATCCGCCAAGCGGCTCATATGGGTGGCTCCCAAGGGTTCGAGTCATTCGCCTCCAATGGCTTGTTCACCCCAGTAGCCACCCATACAAAGGCAGTCATCAACCGGACGTCGATAGTGGAGGTGAAATCGCTCCAGACGAACAATCGCGAAAATCTTCGCTTAAAAGATGTGCGACACCGATGCAAAAATACCGTCCAGCCCTGCGTTGTGAATCAGCTGACTATATGAGCTTTCGCCATCTCGCAGGACATTATAGCACGCACATTCGATCGCACCAATAACGATATCGGTTCAGATCTGGAGAGGAGCATTTGCGTTCGATACTGAGTACACAGGAGGAAGCGACCGAATGTCAGCAAGCCATTGAGCACCAAAAGCATACAGCATCAGGAAACCTCAAATCCGCCTTAGGACACTTTTATCCGCTTGCCATCACTAAAAAAAAAGACAGTAAGCTCGAGAAAGTCTCGGAACATTCTTGTTTTGCGCAAACAGGCTCATCAGGAGACCTCAAATCCGCCTTAGGACACTTTTATTCGCTTGCCGTCACTAAAAAAGACCGTAAGCTCGAGAAAGTCTCAAAACCTTCTTGTTTTGAACTTTTTTCTCGGCTGGAGGCTTCTGATCGTGAAGTTATTCTCTTGTATAGGCAAATACCAGCAAGAACAAGTCAAAAAGGAGGTTCTCGAGTCAGAAGTCGATTTGAGTCTCCCTGAGTGTGCGCCGTTAAAAAGCTCGTCCTCGTCGACCTGCAAGCCCCAAACCCGCCTGAGACTTGCGGTTGTCCTCTTTCGCTTCATTACATCCCTACCTGACTTGTATCTCGCTCGCCATGACCGTGACCGTCGTGAACTCGCTCGACCAGTTCCACACCATCGTAAGTGGCACTCACCGACGTCTAGTCAAGAGCGCCGCTGACGGGCACACATCTTGCGCGATCTGCAGATCAACAGCAACAGGGTCTCCGTGGTTGACTTTTGGGCGGAGTGGTGTGGTCCGTGCAGGTTTATCTCGCCCGTCTTCGAGAAGCTCTCCGAGTCCGAGGAGTACACCGCCGTCGACTTTTACAAGGTCGATGTCGACGCCCAGGAGCAGATCTCCCAGGAGGTCGGCATCCGCGCGGTACGTATTCCTCAGACTGCTTTGCGCGCGAAAGGACGGCGGAATGATGCCCCGCCGCGGGACCGCAGATGCCTACGTTCATAGCTTTCAAGAACGGCCAGAAGCTGAAGGATCTCGTAGGCGCCAACCCGGGTGCTCTCGAGGTGCGTCTCCTCATCCGTCTTGCCATCCACCGCGTCGCTGAGCCCGGCACCGTGCGTGCTGCAGGAGCTCATCAAGGCGGCAGTTTCTGACTCTACGGCATGAACCGCATCCCTGATATCGGCTCTCGATCCCTCCTGCGTCGATTATCGTTATCAATAGTTCTTGAGACCTGTACCGCGCAGCGTAATTATACCGCCTTATGAAATGTCTCTCTATGTACCACCACGTAGATGTCTGAACTGCGCAGACGATGACGGGCGAAAGGCGTTTGAGCGACAAAGCTAAATCGCTCTGAATTTCCTAAAGCGTACGTTAGAGAGTCACGTGGTTAACGCCGCGAGACATGTGGGAATGTCGTGGGCGCTATATCGTGATCGAGTGAAGCAGGAGCAGGCTGTACATCGCAGTTTGCTTCCACTGGCCCCAATGGACCCATTTCTTCCCCGATCTTTATCCATCAAATACTGTTCCAATTCCTCGCTCTTAGCGGGGAGGGCAGAGCGCGTCGAGTCGCAGTGCGCTTCACACGGCATTCTCTTACACTTCTCTCCGCTCCGCGTGGCAGACGCTCAGTTAACCGAGGCTCAGGTGCTCAGGCACTCAGGCACTCGTCCCTTTTGCCAGAAAAAGATACTTTGAGCAGGGAACTCCATACATCAACAAACACATCGATCAAATTTGGGCTATCGCTGAATACACACCACGAAAATCGAAATAGGCTTGCAATAACTGCAGCCCTGCCGAACCACACTGGTAACTCGCATTTAAATGTATCAAAGCCCTGGGCATCCGTACAGTCGGACACTTCTCCAACCACATCCCAACGATCCGCAAGCCGCCAATCGGCACATATGGGTGGCTCCCAGAGCTTCGAGTCATTCGGCGCCTAACGACTTGTTTGCCCCCAAAGCCACCCATACGAACCAAGCAGTCGTCAACCGGTCGTCGATAGTGGAGGAAAGTCGCACCGGACGAACAATCACGAAACCCTCGGTTGAAAGATGTGGGACGCAATCACGACGCAGATGCGGGCTCACCGAGAATATGAAGGGGAATGTCACTTCCACAAATTCGGCGAGTGGACATCGTCCGGCCATGCCTTGTGGATCAGCTGACTATTATGAGCTCTATCGCCATCTCGCAGGATACTAAAGCAGTGCACGCACGTTCGATCGCGCCGATAAACATATCGGATGAGATCTGGAAGGAACGTTTGCGTTCGATATCGAGTGCACAGTAGGAAATGACAGGTGTCACGGAACGAAGACCAGCCGACAAATGGAGTCACGGCTAGCCATGAACGAGAACGCGGCTTTTAAGATCATTGGAGCAATCGATATGAAGACACAGCGACTTTTTGCTGTTGGTGGCTGAGCATCTGTTAGTTTCGGAAGTGTCTGAAAGCAACGACCAGTCACTATAAGGAAATCATCCTTCGAACAAATGGCGCACGTTGGTGTATGCATAGCAATGGTCCCTCGGGCTCACGCCTTCTTGTCCTTGACGGCGGCATTTGGGATGACAGGCGCGATACCACAGCGTTCGAGAGCGGGAGATCGTAAAGGCAAGTGGGAAGTCTCGAAGGTGGGAGAGAGCAAGGTACAGAGGTGGGAGCCGAAAAGAACGAGCCAGGATTATGAGTCCGCTGTGTACGCCGGAAGCTATCCTCGGCACGCCCGGCATTGGCCAGCTGGATAGAAGCCTGCTATGAATTTGAGCTGGACTTCGTGGGTACGTGCCAGCTCGAAGTAGCGGTACGATTAGCAAAGGGAGCACGGCAGGCATATGCTCACTAGCGGAGTAAGCAGCGATGTACGCACGTTGTTCCATACAGCAAAAGGATCCGCCGATGAGGATGATCAAAGTCTGTTGCAGCAAAATGGCGCGTCTGGCGCGAGACGTAATAAAGACTCGCACGCATGAACTCTGAGTATGTAGGGAAAACGACGATCCGCGATGGACGTCGTCGCGCCGATGCGGGGAAGGTGGTAAGCGCTGCGCCACAGTTCGGGAGTTTCGGCCCAAGCGATTGGATAAGCGAACAAAGTGGAGAAGGCATGGTTGCCAAGAAAGATGGGAATCTGCAAGTTATAGCTCTTGCCGGGCGCCGTAAAATGAATATCCGGAGACTCTGGGTGATACCGTTGAAGCGATCTGCGAAAACATAGCGGGAGTATACCGAGGTCGGGTGCGCGCGTACGGGTACCTCTGATATTGAGACGAGGTCGACTGGCAAGGCTTTGCCCGCCGGCATGCTTGGCGCGGCGCGAATCCATCTGCGACTCGCCTTGAGGCGCGGTAGAACGGCGGCTGAGGCCATTTAATGCAGAGACGCACATTAAAGGCGTGATCAATGGGACGCCGTCCGAGCCCAAATTATCTAGTCAGCTCTAGTGCTGTTCGCGGGCGTGCACATGGAAGCAGGCGATAGAACGGAATCCAGGTGGGAGAGATGGACAAGCAACCTCGAGGATGGCAACGTGCGCGGTGGGAGAGATGCGCGGCGGGGGCAGTTGGGGGTCCCGCGAGAGCGTGCTAAGATGGGATGGCCTGGGAAGACAAGGTTAGGCATCGCCGCCGTGCGCGTGCTGAGCGCATCGTGTCTGGCGTCGTCGGGGATGTCGACGGTGATGAAGAGACGAGGCGGAGGCGAGGGAGGTGTCGAGCGGGGCAATGATGAGGACGTACAGAGGATTGATGGTATGATCAAGGCCGAGAAAGGGCCGGAGCGAGGCAAACAAGCGCACAACAACAGCAGGCTCATCCCACAGGCGTCACCGCTCTGCACTCAACGCTCTTTCTCCCTACCATGGCCCTCCTGGGCATATTCGCCCGCAGGGACAAGCCGTCCCACCACCGCTCCTCCAACGCCGCCTCCAACGACCCCGCCGTCGCCCCCACTCCCGCCTCCGCTTCCACCGTCACCGACGACGACGAACGCTCTGAACACTCCCTCCAGCCCAGCTTGAGCAACACCGCCAGCATATACACCCACCCCCACCCCGCTGCCAGCCAGGTCGCCTCCTCCAGCAGACTCATGCTCCCCTTCCGCTCCAAGAAGCATGTAGCAGACGACAATGGCCTCCTCTGCCCACCGCATGCGCATCGTGCCCCCTCCAAGCTCACCAAATCGCCTCGATTCTCGTCCTCCAAGTCCGAGAGCGGCCACGACGCCCTCGGGCCCCCTCCCTCTCGTGCAGAGCTGTTCGCGTCATACGGCGAAATTGCAGGCCTCCGCTCAACCCACTCCCTCCCTAACACCCCTACCTCCCCTGCCCACTCGCGCGTCCCTTCGCGTGATGACTCCAGCCTGAACCCATCCATGTCTACGCCCGCGTCGGCGACCGGCGGCAAAAAGTCCAAAGGGATGTTCGCCTGGGCGCATCGGGACCGCAAAAAGTCCAAGCTCCCCGCGCCCTCCGAGCTTCCTGTCCCCAGCAGCCAAGACGACTCGTTCAATCTCAAGTCCTTCCGTCATGTCCGGCCCGTCTCCCCGTCTCCGCCCCCTGTCCCAGAGCAACAGCCCCTCCGTACCCCCTCTGCGCTCTCCGCGTCTCGCACTAGCCTCACACCGCCGCAACGCACCCGTGGCAACAGCATCGCTTCTTCCGTCGACTCGTCTCAGCGCATCTCAGTCGCTGCTTTCCGCGAAATGGCCGCCCGTCGCAGCGCACAGAACTCGCCGTCCCCGCCCTCTGATGGCTCGCCCTTCCTCTGCCCGCCCTCTATGTTTCCCCAGCCAAAGTCTCTCGGCTCCGCTGCAGGACGGCGCGTCTCACGGACGCCTGCATCGTCTTCCACGGATGCTACTAGCTCAAATACGAGCGGCTCGACGGAGGAGGACGAAGATGGAGATGGCAAGTCTGCGGGTTCGTCGACACTGCGCCCAGGGCGCAACAATGGCGTCAACACGAATGGCACCGTAACACCTCGCGGTGGTCTAAATACCCCTGTCCCGAGAATAACGCCCTCTGCCTCAAACCAGAGCTCAGCGAGCGGACGTGAGAGCCTGCGTGCGCGAGCGTCACAATCGACGAGCGCGCTGATGCCCAATGCCGCAGCAAAGCGTGCATCCTTGCTCGTTGCCGCCAACGCCAGCCCAGGTCAGTTTCCGCGCTTTTGCCGCGCTTCATAACTTAATCCCTTTACTAATGTATACGCCTGATCCTACCGCAGGCGCGCAGGTGCCGCCCATTCCCTCCACTGGTTCACCCAAGATTGCCTCCTCCCCTATTTCTACGTCCGCGTCCAAAGCCAAGGGCAAAGCCCGTGCACGCACCGACTGCACATCGAACTCGTCCATGTCCAGCGACTCCTCTTCTGAGGACTCGGACGACGCACCCCTGGCCAGCCTTGTCCCGCCTCGAAGGCCGGGGAGCGCGGTGTCGAATGGCTCCTCTGGGACGGCGGGTTCGAGGGCGCGAACCTTGAGCAAGCCCAAGCCCCTAATTGACTTGGGCGGGCTAGCACCCCCGCCAACGTTGGAATGGGACAGGATAGAGGCAGGCAAGGGCAAAGGCAAGGACCAAGAGAAGGAGAGAGAGAAGGAGAAGGAGAAAGAAAAAGAACGCGAAAGGGAAAGGGAACGGGAAAGAGAGAGGGAGATGGAGAGGGAGAGGGAAAAGGAAAGAGAGAAGTTGATGGAGAGGCAGAGGCGGAGGGATGGAGAGAGAGACAGTCAGACGGAGACGGAGAGAGATTATGTGAAGGTGGAGATATCAGAGGCAGTGGGGAGCGAGAAGGATGCAGAGAAAGAGAGGAGCCCCGTGTCGCCCGTGTGCACCTCCAGCGCAAACGCAAAGCCGACCTTGAACGACCGCCTCTCGCGGCTGGCACAAAGCGTCGCAGCCGCGCGCGGGACGCACTTGCCGCATCTGCATCCGCACCTGCAGTTAGATAAGGAGAAAGACGAGGAAGGCGGGAGACAACCGAAACGCTCGCAGACCGCCCCTATGGACTTCCTCGCGCCGCCCTCCAGCGGGTCAGGAACAGCCTCCACAGCCAGCTCTACCGCGCCCACGCTCACTTCCCTGACGATCTCTCACATCCAGCCTGTCCAACCTGCACCTCCTTCTCCGCGCAAGCACAATGCGCGTTCGCTCTCTACGGGCGCCGTCGCCTTAGGTATGGGTGAAGGAGTCGTGCAGGATCTGTCCGATCCGACTCCGATCGTCCCTACGCCGATACGGACGCGCACGCCTCCGCCTGCGTTCAGCGTGATGAGCCGCCCAGCGAGCCAGGTGAGCCAGGGGCAGAACCAGGCGGGAATGCAGAGAGCGAGGGAGGAGCATGCTCTGTCGGTTGTGAGCTCTAGCACGGGTGCCAGCACGAGTACGGTCGCGACGACGATTATGTCTGCGTCTACAACCGCGACAAGCACGAGCGCAACCGCGACCAACAAGCCTGATCACCCAGTTCTGGAATCTCACCCGTCTCCAGGTATCTCCGCCGACTCTGACTCTGACCCGCCCTCCCCGCCTCCCTCCCCGCCCAACTCGGCGTACGTTCTCCCGCCGCGTATGCGTTCGCAGTCGCCTGCGCTTCGCATTGAGCTTCGCGATGATCCCATGCCCATTTCGGCGTACCAGCTGCCTCCGCGCATGCGCTCACAAAGCCCCGCGGCGAAAGTCGAGTTGCGCGATGATCCTGTGCCGATGCTAGCAAGGAGCCCTGGGATGCGTGCGGTGGAGTTGAGAGATGACCCAGTGCCTGCGCCGTCGAAGAGCCCGGGGATGCGTGCGGTGGAATTGAGAGATGATCCAGTGCTCCCACCGTCGAAGAGCCCGAGGATGCGTACAGTTGAATTAAGGGACGACCTCGTCTCTCCCGCGTCTCGCATCGGGTTTGTGGATCGCCCAGCGTCTGCTGCTCGTCCGGAGTCACAGGCTAGTGGAAATGGTGGCAGAGATCAATCAATCCAGTCGCGCGCTCCGCTCATCCCGGACAACGGTGCACACCGTCCGAAAGGATTCACAGGCGGCGGTTTGCTTGCCGGTGCAGGCCAGTCAGCCGTGTCAGCTTCGTCGGCTTCTGTGAGCTCATCCGCTCGTGCGCGCCGCCGGTCAGCCATAACGGAGCAAAATACGATCGCTAATGCACGTACGACCACGGCGCCAGTGCCTGTGCGCCCGTTCATGGAGAAGAGCTTCCCATCACATGTTTCGACGTCATCTGTGTCGTCGAGCGCGTCCGCTTCGACGGGCCCGCCTCCCGTGCAGTTCCAGAGCACGACTGGTACTGGCCGTGCACGCGCGGGCACAGCAGGGAGTGCGAGCCTGAGCATGAATATGAAAATGACCGCGTTTAACTCGCCGCCGGTGAAGCCGTTCGCGGGAGGGTTTCGTGGGAATAGCCCTGCGAGCTCGACGGGCGAGTCGAGTAGCGGGCGTACGCCGGTTACTCCTCTGGACGGGAGTGAAGTGGGCTATGCGCCGGATAGAGGGAGACAGAGGGAGAAGGAGCGAGAGCGAGAGCGGCAGGGGGTGAGGAAGGTGCATAGGAAGAGCACGAGCGCGACGATGGAGGAACAGGAGAGAGGGAGGTTGGCGGAGGTGAAGGAGAGTAAGAGGAAGGAGCGGAGACGGAGCGAGACGTTGGCTGCTCTCGAGGTGAGTTGGTTTGCTGTCTACTAAGTACGTCTCGCGAGCTCATATATGCGCGACTTTTCAGCTTGGGAAGATAGTCAATGGTTGTTCAGTTGCGGATGACGGGGACGGTGACGATGACGTCCCGCTGGACAATATGCCTCCGCGGATGAGCATGAACATGCCAATGAACATGCCAACGAACATCCCGATGAACATGCCAATGAACATGCCAACAAACATGCCAATGAACATGTCCATGTCCATGCCCATGAATATGTCCGCGTCGTCGCCCATGTCTTGGCAGCAGCCTCAGCCTGGGATGCTCAACCCGCAGCAGTACATGTATCCGATGGTACCTCCAAACGCGGATGGCGCGTACCTCGCCGCGCACAACCAAGCGATGCTTGTAGCTAAGCAGGCGTACCAGATGGCGGTCGCGCAGCAGGCGATGGCCGCCGCGGAGGAAGAGTGGGAGCGCGGATCGACCGCCGCCGCTAGTGTCCTCGGGGGCATGCATGGTCGGGCCGCGTATCCGCCCGCGCCGATGTTCAGTGGGCCTGCAGGCTACGGCGGGATGAACGGGATGGGCAGCATGGGCAACATGGCGAATATGGGCATGATGCAGCCTGGGTGGCCGGGCCCGATGATGTTCCCGACGAGCGCGCAGTCAATGTATGCAGGTAGCGAGGTCGGTGTTGGCCCGCGGACCTCCGGCATCGGTTCAGGCTGGGGCTCGCGCAGTGCGTATGGCGACCCGTCTGCTGGGAACGAGCGCCCGGGGATGTTCAGGGGATCGAGCCATCCATTCCCCGTTCCGCCGCTGCCGACAAGTGGCCAGCAGCAGCAATACCAACAGCAGCAGCAGCAGCAGCAAAGGCCGGGGCCACGGCCGAGGACGAAGACTGCGCCGAATTTGTCTGGAGACAGGCAGTCGTCCGATTATGCTGAAGGGCCACGACGCATGGCGCCTCCGCCATCAAGCTGGCGGTCGAATGGGCGACCGGCTTGAGAGGCTTTACGACTATCAATCAGTCTGGCTCGCATTTAGAGCGACGAGGGCTCGCCTTACTCTCTTTCTCTTTCTCTCGGGTCTTTTTCTTTGTTCATCCATCTCATCTCAACAGCATCATGGCTTGTTCTCTCGTTTCTTGACATCATGAATAACCGTTATTATGCAGCATACAGGAAAGGATACCGACCGTCTGCCCACGCGCGGGGTTCCCGTGCTGCACACATCACTCGCTCGTTCGTATGTTATATATATATCATACCCATTCGCTGTCACTCCCTGTTGCACATCTCCATTCTTGCATTCCACGATGCTCGCATATGCATACACATCGATACGCCCACTACCTAACGTTTCTTGCAATGGTCGTACACATAACGTATCCGCATCGCTGATTCCCCGGATTGCTTTGTTACATCTCATATATCGTCCTCTGACGAGTGTAGGCTACTGTATATTGCAATCTACAACATTCCCTTGAAGCTTGAATGTTAGATGCGAGAGACAGAGTTCCCAGGAGAGCCGGCGACGCAGAGCCCGATGTGAGAAACGTGTGTGATTAGCCAGGTCTATGGTATCATGCTGCTCTATAGTCTATAAGGCACAGCCCACAGCATGCTGGGTGTGAGAGTCGCCTCGATATAAATACGCTGGAACCGGGATATCAGATCATGCTGCAACGATGACCTCTTCTGGCATCTCGGCCATATTGGTCTCGTTGGCTTCCCGTTCGCTGAAGAGCGTGTCGGAAGGCGACGCTGCAGTGAGGTGAACCTGGACTTACAGAATATCCTGCTCATCGGTATCGTCTTCACTATTTGAGTTGGAATCTGGCTTCTTGTCTGTCTCCGTGGGACCCGAGAATACCTGTTCTGAGGAAGAACCCTGCTCAGCATGTCGCTGGACTCGTGTGCCGTCGGGCGCTATGCCGCAATGCCTAGGGAGTGCCTGTCAGGGATGGCGAACGTGAAGGCCGGAAATGGGGCACGCACGAAATTATTTGCTCCCAGTAGCTCCGCGGCTCGTACTCGAGCTCGTATTCGCCTCCAAAGTCAGCATCCAACTGCTCCTTCGGGATGAGCTCGTACAGGTCAGGGTTGAAGCGCATCTAAGATTCACAAGGCGTTCGCCAGTTGTTCTCCTTCCCACAAGGAAGAGAGATAAGACGGACCTTGTCCCGCGTGATGGGGTCGAGAAACGGCGCGATGCCTTTGTAGAAGAAGCTGAGAATCATGGGGAGGTTGACGACGAGCGCGCGGCCGAGGGTCTCGACGTAGTGCTGCTGGAGGATCGTGAGGACCTTTCGCGCGACGGAGATGGATGGGTTTGTGCGGAGCGTTGTGCTCTTGTAGTCGACGATGATAACGAGCGAGTCTTGGCCGGGCGGCATGAAGTCCTTTGCACGCTCTCTGTGGGGATGCGCGTGTCAGAGGGACGGAGAGGAGCGGGACGGGACATACAGCCACCAAACGAGGTGCCGTAGCTGGCGGGGACCTGTCTCTGTGTTTTCGCGTCCGGGCCGCATGTAGAGTATGGGTCGGCCTTGGTTGTCGAACCCATTCAGAATGCTGCGTATGCGTGCATTTCATATCAGTTTAGTTCATGAATGTGAAGTAATAGGAAGGTCAGCGCACATTTTGCCCGTCTCGGCTTCGATCCTGACCTCCTCTGGGGGTATGAGGTCCGGCTTGAACTCTCTTCGCCACTCCATCGTGCCCTTGATGCGCTTCTTGCCATCGTCCAGATTCCACTTCGCAGCGCGCATGTAGCGCGGGATGGTGTCCCATCTGTCGAGCCACCGCAGCTCCCACTCGGCATACGGGTCGGACTCGGGCAGACGCAGCGTCTCCGCGTGCTAGATTCAGTGAAATGGGAGACACGCAAAAATAGATCAGCGACGCGCAGTACGGTGGCTTGCACTGGCAGGTGTGGGCGTCGACACTTGTCGACACGCACCTTTCGTAACGCGCTAATCATGCGCTGCTGCTCCTCAGTATACGTTCGCACAGGCCCGATCTGCAGGCCTGGTGCATGAGCCTTGATCACCGTCGTTGTCTTCGCCATCATCGAGCCAACTTGCAGACGGAAGGTGCGAGTTGGAGGTCAAAATGGCAGCAGCACAGTCAGAACGCGGCTGAAGGTAAGCCAAGGACAATATGAAGGCGCCCTGGTCAGCATACGGGTGTCATGCGCGATGGGTGCGGGAGCAAGGGCTCCGGTCGCCATATTGGTCGCTTACGCCGGTGCTTACGGAGACGTTGAACCCGGTGTTGATATCTTCCGAGATCAACACGCCCAAACCTCCTTGTGTTTTGTCGCCATGGAAGTCGATGATCCTTTGTGCCTTCGTCAACAACTGCAGCTAGGATGGGTGGAATGTTGGCTGGCCCCATGCATGTACTATGTACACCGATCAACCGTCTCGCTCATCAGCGCTAAGCACCCCGACTTTACTCTATTAAGATGAAGTTCATTCTGGACTCGCATGTAATGAAGTTCCTCCGATATACAGCTGTGGCTTATGAAAGGCATGATTAAGAAGCTTGGTGATCATCTCCGCGTACCCAGACAGTAGAACACTCTTATATGAATATAAGTACACCTCATGATGTCTGTATCCCCTGAACGAAGCGCATCGATGTGTGGAAATGTAGGGCCGCGCAGAGGATCTAGACGACAACAAGCAACTTGATAGACGAGGTCAAGGGAGCTACTCTAAATCAGCGCCTAACAGTTCATACCGGCTCCATTTGGCCAATCGTGCACTGGAAGAATATCAGAATGACTGAAGGAGTCTAAGACGGCTACAACGCTTGATAACATAGGTATGACATCGAGCAATTAATCTGTTCGGTTGGAAGAAAGGCGAACATTGTGAGCACCAGGACCTACACGGACCCATATTTCGATAAGATAAGATAAGCCAATTAGGTTAATCGTGGATTTGACGCTGATAACGTCGGCAAATTTCCCGAACACCCACGCCGTTGTCTGCGCTCAGCCACCATGCATCTCATGTACACGCTTGATGAGAACGGCAACAGGGAGTATACCCTCAAGGTGGGCAAACAGCTGTCTAGTCTTCCCTCTGGGGGTGTTGACCATTCGTTCAGAAAATCACAGACTCGGGCAAGATCACCAAGTCTGCTCACCCAGGTGCGCATCTTCCTCGTCTTCCCTCTACATAGCGAAGTCTGTACTGAGTTTTCGGTTTGTAGCGAGGTTCTCGCCTGACGACAAGTTCTCGCGACACCGCGTGACGATCAAAAAACGTTATGGCATTCTGTTGACCCAGCTACCCTGCAAGCCGATGTAGACCGGGTCCAGGACACACGTGGACGCACATCGGGCAGTCCCGCTGCTCCCCGCCATTCACTCATCGTGGCGACGCAGCGACATAGTCGCATGACGGTCATTTTGATACCCAATGGAGTTCCACTCCGCAGTGCGCAGGCGGCCTACCGGGGACGGGGCTATAGATGATTGTATGATGAAGACGTTCAGTTGTATTGGTTGTATCTGCCAGTGTTTGATGAGTATCTGATGCCGCACTACTGAAGCTACATGGCTTATTCTTGGACCTCATATAAATATGGTAGTGTCTACTGCCGCGCCTGTCCGTAGCGAATCAGCGCTTCAACTTCGTGCACGCTTGTCAGGTCATGTCGCTGCTTCTCGCGCTGAGAAACCCATCTGCATGCCCAGGAAGAGGCGGCTTTTTGCATTCCGTTTCGCATCCGAGATAGTTACTCGCGTTCCTGGATAACTGAATGTGCATCAATGCAAAGAATCTGCTGCGCAATAGGAAGGGTAAAGCTCGAGTTCAGCGGTCATGGAGCAGATCCTTGAGCGACCTCGGTCGCGTGTTCAAAGCGTTTTCCAGTCCACCTGAGCGCGGAAACCCTCTTCCGATGTGGTCGGTCGAAGCGCTTTGCTCCTTGTGTCTAGACAACTCAGTTGTAGAAACAGCTGTGAACCCGTGTGTGAGCCACTACAAGGATTACGTACAAAATGTTTACAAGTTAGATATGCGTGAATACGTAGTGTGGATGGCTGGCAGTGATTGGGCCGCGAGCTGTCTTTCCCCATCCTACTCTCACGTTCTACTCGACCTCCATCCCGCCTCCTCACGACGCCTCGCATGCGCTGACGCTTTCGCCGCCGACCCAGTCAACAATGGATCGTCGTGGCCAACGTCCGCCGCGCTCCGCGCGTCCGCCGCCATTCTCGCCCTCCTCCCCCTCTTCGCCCCCGGCGCTCGACCAGCAGCCGTACCTCTCGTACCATCAGCCGACCAGTTCGACGGAGCTCTCGCGCAACATCTCCTTCCAGACGAAGGAGAGCGGCGACAGGCATGGCCTTGTCGACCAGGAGCGTCAGAGGGCGTACACGGCGTACCACCACACGCAGGTGCAGTCGCCCCCAGACCCCGGGTTTGCAGAAGCGGGTGGAGTGGACACTGCGGTGAATAGGAAGAAGAGTCTGGTCAGGCCTGACAGGGAGAAAATCGAGCCGGGACACAGATTGTACCACTATAGGAACCATGCAGCTCAGATGGAGGACGAAGGTGGTGGAAATGCCATCCCATCTAGTGCGTATATTTCCTCGCGGCGCATATACTCGATTCTGATGATACTCTGCATTTCCTGCTGCTTCCCGCTCCGAATCGTCACCTCATGCTTCGTCGCTGTTAATTTGCAAAACCCGTCCATTCTATGCATACACCTGGCCACTGCTTACTTCCGACATCCTCGTAATGCCTAATATGCGTTGTCTGTCTTTTAACGGTTTTCGGTGCACTGCCTTTCAACATGCGCCTCATCGCATTGGTTCCATTGCTGTCGCTTGGGTCTCACCACATGGACCTCACTCACGCTTGTCTCCTGATCTCGTTGCTCCTGCGACCCGCCGTGCAACGTGGACTGTATGGCTGCCATACCATTTTTTTCGTTCTCTCCGCGTTCCTCAGCAACCGGAAATGTGCCTCAGACGCAACTTCTGCGGCGTGGGAAGTCGCTCCTTGGGCGAGAAGAGGACGTGCACGAGTCGGGTCTTGCCTTGTTCAAAAGAGGACAGACACAACGTCGCAAGAAGGTCCCAGAGCCAGACAGCACGCCCAAGCGGACCTGTATGGACAGACTAGGGCCTGGCCCTAAGGGGCCATGGTTTATGTACTGTTTCATTATAACGTGTCTAGTTCCGCCGCCCCTACTCAGACTATTTGGTGAGGCCCACAGACAAGTATAGTGGATCATTTCATCTCATGTAGGTTTGTACTCTAGGTATTCGTACGCCCGAGCAAATCCGCGCATGGCGTGAAAAGATAGGTCTCATCGGAATTATCCTGGCGCTCATGGCCGCAGTCGGATTTATCACTTTTGGTTTCACTGAGACGGTCTGCGGGACGCCGCCAAACCGCTACCACGCCGGCTCGATACAGGACGCGTCGGTGATCATCCATGGCTATGATTACGACTTCTCGGACTTCAAGCACCCGAAAGTAGGGAACTTTGATGGCACATCGAATCCGCTGGATGTAGGCGGCTGGCATGTCGCGGGCGCGGATATTTCGTTCATGTTCCAGACCACGGGCGGGTATTGTTCGAGCTATATCACGAAGGCCGCCAACTCGTCGATTAACGGCACTACGAAGGACCCGGATTGGTACTTCCCGTGCAACGCCTTCCCTCAAGATGGCTCTTCGACTGTCAACTTGACAGACTATGATTCCAACACAACATGCCACCTTTCGTCCACAGCGAGGTCGGATCTGGCAGCCATGACGCCCTTGGGTGAAGTTTACTACACGTGGAGTGACCTTGCTGATCCGTCGCGCAATCTGGTTGTTTATGAGCAGTGAGTAGTGTGTATGGTGGAACGAGAGCTTGGCTAATCGAATCAATCAGATCAGTACTGGACTTCGGTTTGCTGAACTGGCTTAATTCGTCAGAAGTGAGCTACCCGTCGATATTCGACGAGTTCAAGACGGGGAACAGCACATTCAGTGGAAGGGATCTTTCGATGTTTTTCATGCGTACAAACGAGCGGGAGCTCGGCCAATGTCTGGAGCAGATCATCAAAGTTGGCTTCATTGACACGAAGACGATCGGGTGTATAGCCTCCCAAGTCGTGCTGTACGTCTCCTTGGTGTTCATCATTGGCGTCGTCGGCATTCGGTTCGCCATCGCGCTCTACTTCTTCTGGTTCATTTCGGCGAAGGTCGGGAACTACAACAACGAGACATATCAGCAGCGTCGACAACGCATGCTGGAGATCGAGGACTGGACGAACCATATCTACAAGCCTGCCCCTGCGGGGTACAGGCCGAATGTGTACAAGAACGGCGTGGCCAAGGGTACGAAGAAGCTCAATACGTTCCTACCGAGCACTTCGCGCTTTACACCGTCGGATACGATGTTTAAGCCCGGTATGGGTGGCATCCGTACCCCGGGTGCATACGGTATACTAGAGCCCATCCCATACAAGAGAGGCGGGAACAGTGTCTATGCTTCGCCCAGCGGGAAGAGCCTTTCTAAAGTTGGAACACCAGATACGCCTGGCTATCGTCACTCTCGCAGTTCCATCTCGCTCGCCACCGAAGGGCCGCGCGGTCTGTTCGTGGATACCCCCTGTCCCTTCCCGCTGCACAATGTCGTGCCACAACCGCCTCCTGACTACGAACCGTTCAATTTCCCTCTAGCCCATACGATCTGCCTTGTCACGGCGTACTCCGAGTCCACCGAGGGCCTCAGGACCACGCTCGACTCTCTCGTAACTACGGACTATCCGAACAGTCACAAGCTCATTCTCGTCATTGCTGATGGCATGGTCAAGGGCGCAGGTAACTCGATGACGACGCCGGAGATCTGTCTATCGATGATGAAAGAGCTTATCGTCCCGCAGGAGGAGGTCGAAGCTCACTCGTACGTAGCTATCGCCGATGGACACAAACGACATAACATGGCCAAGGTTTACGCTGGCTTCTATGATTACGATAATGAGACTATTGAGCTCTCAAAGCAGCAGCGTGTCCCAATGATCTTGGTTGCGAAAGTCGGCAACCCACTCGAGGCGAAGGATGCAAAGCCAGGCAATCGCGGCAAGCGCGACTCACAGATCGTACTGATGGGCTTCCTTCAGAAGGTGATGTTTGACGAGCGAATGACGACGTTCGAGTACGAGTTCTTCAACTCGATCTGGCGCGTCACCGGTATCAGCCCGGATCGGTACGAGGTGGTGCTCTGCGTTGATGCAGACACCAAGGTCTTCCCGGACTCTTTAAGTAGGCTGGTGGCGTGTATGGTGCAGGACTATGAGGTCATGGGTATCTGCGGCGAGACGAAGATCGCGAACAAGAGCGAGAGTTGGGTTACCATGATCCAAGGTCCGTGTATTATTTGCAGTTCATTATGCTCATTTACTGATAAACTCGCGTAGTCTTTGAGTACTTCATTTCTCACCATATGACCAAGGCATTCGAGTCGACATTCGGCAGCGTCACTTGTCTACCGGGTTGTTTCAGCATGTACCGCATCAAGGCGCCCAAGGGTGATTCTGGATACTGGGTCCCAATATTGGCAAATCCGGATATCGTCGAGCACTATTCGGAGAACATCGTGGACACGTTGCACAAGAAGAACCTGCTGCTGCTTGGAGAGGATCGGTACCTTACTACTCTGCTTCTGAAGACATTCCCGAAGCGTAAGAACATTTTCTGCGCGTCCGCAGTGTGCAAGACTATCGTGCCGGATACGTTCAGCGTGCTCTTGTCGCAGCGACGTCGTTGGATCAACTCGACTGTCCACAACCTCGCGGAGCTCATCCTGGTCAGAGATATGTGCGGTACCTTCTGCTTCTCAATGCAGTTCGTCGTGGGAATGGAGCTTGTTGGGACGCTCGTCCTTCCCGCTGCCATCTCTTTTACCCTCTACGTTATCGTCGACTCAATCATTCCGCATAAGTCCAGCACGACCATCCCGCTGGTGCTACTCGCGATTGTCCTCGGTCTCCCCGGTGTGCTCATTGTGGTGACCTCGTTCAAGATGTCGTATGTCGGCTGGATGGTCATCTACCTATTTTCGTTGCCAATATGGAACGGAGTCCTTCCGTCGTATTCATTTTGGCATTTCGACGACTTCTCATGGGGTCAGACGAGGCAGGTTGCAGGTGATACTGTGGGCACGGAAAATCACGGTGACAAGGAGGGAGAGTTCGACTCGACGCATATTGTCATGAAACGATGGGCCGAGTTCGAGCGGGAGAGACGATGGAAGAGTGGCACTCAGTCGCGAGATTCGACATTCTTCGAGTACAGGTCGAACTCGCCAAAGAGGTATGTTTAGCATTTGCATCTCCGCGACACATAGCACTTACTTATGAGGAACAGGAGTGACAGTAGACGACCGTCGCTGTCTTCGACGGCTGACTATCCGCAGCTCCAGCAGCAACAGCAATATGATTCGGAAACCTATGAATCTTCTAACGTGGCAGCCACACGTCCACGCAGGGACAGCAACCAGCTGCTGATGCTCCCGGCGCCTCTAGCTGTGAATCGATATTCAGGGCCTGCGCCGGCTCCTTCCGTGTCTACTTCTGATATGGTGTCTCATTCAAGCGAGGAAGGAACATCCGAGGTCGGATCGGCTCACAAACTAGTCCCCACTCCTGCGACAACGGATTATCAGGACGACTATGAAGCCTCGCCGTACTCTTCACAGACTCATACTCCACAGCAGGCTCCTCAGTACCAAGAGCAGCATTACCCGCAGCAGCCGCACACTCAAAGGCAGAACACTGGCCAACATCGCGCCCAGCCCTCGCAAGCGCAAGCACAGCTTGACTACCAAGCGCGTATCACGCGTGCCGTCCTCCGACAAGGTACCGCTACGGGTCAGCAAGTAGGCGAGACGTACAATCCATACGGCCAGCAAGGTGGCTACATTGACTCGCCTGCTGTTCCGTTCACGACGGACCCAGAAGATATGCCGCTCGCTCCGCCTCCGCGCCCGGCTCCATCTAGGTCACGCGGAGTAAGTCTGGCAGACAACGGAGTTGTTCCTGGTCCCGGGGGTGTACGGCGGGTGTCGAGACAGGCGCGCAGGGCGTCATCGCAGGCTTCGCCGCAGAATCGATACTCTCGAACGTCGACATCGCCGTATGGCAACCTTCCGCCTGGTGCTGCACCACCACAAGGAGGTTATGGGAATGGATATTGATGACCTGCTGCTACGAATGACTGAACTTTACGTGTGGACGTGGATTTAATGAACTTTCTCTTCCTTATCTTCCCCGTGTTGTCTCGTTTTCTACCACGCTTAGGCCTCATTCGGACCACTTCCTTTGTTTGATGCGTTATTCACGTATATTCACGATCGTTGTACAGTCAAGCATGTATATGTACGTGCTGCGCCAAGGACATCCGCATTGGTTACAGTAGCATACCCACGTATATTGTCACACTGTTCCATACAGACAATAATTGCATACGTCGCTCGGTCATTCCGCTACATCAACCGAAAGCATCAACAACGAGAAGGGTCACGGTGATGCTGCCACTGCTTCCACGTAAGTACATATGGCGATAAATTGGTGGCTATGGCGGGCGTCTTGGAGCGATCCACTAGGCTTCATCCTGTCAAGCCCACATCATAAAATGTGAGGGTACCGGTCCTCGTATGCGTGATCCCCCTTTTTCGCAACGCCATGGTCAAGTCCAAGGAGGACGTCATCGCGCAGTTCAACGAGCATGTCAACATGACGGCCGATGAGCTGCAGGAGTGGCTGGACGATCCGAAGAGCGAGAAGGCAGGCACTGGCGTCGGTATCGAGAGCGGGCATAAGATCATCGAGATCCTGAAGAA
Organism: Laetiporus sulphureus 93-53; assembly: GCF_001632365.1. Classification (NCBI taxonomy): domain Eukaryota; kingdom Fungi; phylum Basidiomycota; class Agaricomycetes; order Polyporales; family Laetiporaceae; genus Laetiporus; species Laetiporus sulphureus. Next base: position 112,233 of record NW_024468574.1, read on the forward strand.
GAACCCGGACAAGGACCCAGAAAAATACGATGAGGTGAAGACGTTCTGGTCCGATTGGTGGGATTGGGATTTATTGACGAGAACGGAACCCAGGGGGATATCGAGCATATGAGGAAGGTCGTAGGGTATGTTACGACGGATTATTGAGTGGTATTTTGGCGTGGTTACGATCTACATTTGGCGTGCAGATATCTCGGCAGACACCTTGCGCAAGAGGGTCATTTGAAGGAGACGAAGACGAAGGAAGAGCTAGAGAACACAAAGAGCACGATCAGGTAGTGATACTCCTATACTGCGCTCACCATTTTGCTGACGTAGACCACTATCAGCTTAAAGAATTGGGCCCATGTGAGTCCATCGTGCACTGCTACGGTCATTGCAGGCAATCATGTCGTGCGTCGCTGACCGCTCTCGACAGGACCCGATCAAGACGCTCGAAGGCGATGCCAATGAGGACGGCGCCAAAGCATCGAACGTCGAGGAAAACTGCAAGGAGACGGGCGACGAACAAGAAACCCGCTCGACGGAGAAAAGTCAGAACGTTTCTGAGCCTGGCGAGGTCGCGGGATCCAAGAGGAAGCTGCCGGATGACGACGAAGGTGAAGTTGATGGTGAGGATCCTGAGACGTCCGGAGATGTTCGGGAGAACGACGGAAAGGCAAGCGTATTCAATGGGGACGATGACGACGAGATCGAGGAGCGTGCTCGTAAGAAGTCCAAGACTGCGGACGAAGACTCTGCCCAAGTCGAACATGCTGGAGAGGGCACCGAGGACATAGAGGACGCTGAGTGATTGTAATGCTGTATTTTGCAAAACAAAGGGAGGGAGGGGAGTTGTATCTGAAACGTAGTCAACCACATATTCTCAGTGAAGGCACGCAACAACAGTTTTAATAATTCCAGCGTCAAGGCCGGCGGTGAAGTCGTGCGCTACTACAGGCGCTTACACGCTCGCTGTGCACGTGTGCGCGAGGTGACGCGACCTCGTGACTGACGCGACTTGCGTCGATGTTTGTGTATTTCCTCGCGTCAACTGTCGCGCATACTCCCGAGATGCGCGTAGATAAATAGTCCGCGCTACCCCCTCCCCGCGCTTTCCCCCCTCCCCCGACTTTTCTCTCATCCCATACGCGCTTACCATGAACGCCCCCCTAGACGTCCCGCGCCTCTCGCGCACCAACTCTGCCTCCAGCGTTTCATCCATGGACACTGTAGCGAGCAGTGACACTGTCGTGTGCACGGACGGCTGCGACACTGGGGGACGGCGAACGCGAAAACGGTTCACCCACGTCCAGCTGATGATGCTCGAGCACTTGTACCACCAGACCTCGCATCCTACGCGCGAACAGCGCGACGCGGTGGCAAAACAGGGAAACATGTACGTAGCACTCCTCGACAGCTGCTTCTCGGCCGTCGCGGAGGAGCTATGCTTCTAGTTGCTCGTGCACTTGCTCATGATCCATATTCTGACAGGGAGACACGCTCCGTCACGATATGGTTCCAGAACAAGCGGCAGACGGAGCGTCGCGGTCGCGCCTTCATCACATCTACGAGCCGTCCCCTCGTCTCTTCAAGTGACTCTCCTTTTTCCACCACGTGTGGGAAGACAATTCATTCCGTGCAGAACTCGGCTGGTACGCGAGTCCTCACGCGCTCCGCCTCCGACGTCGGGCCCTCCAGCAGAGCCACCTATTCACAAGACATAGGCACGCGGACGCTGGAGGCTCAAGCCACATCTCCCGCACCTGAAGGGAAACGAACCCAGCGTGTCGCACGCCATCTCTCTCTCGATGACATCGCCTCTCGCAGCGAACGTCCTCACCCACCGGACGCGACGACGGCGACGCCGACGCGCTCTGTCCCCGCAATATTCCGCACTCCTCCGCGCCCGCGTCCACCCTCCCTATGGGAGAACATGCTTTCCTCTCCTGTCGCGACCTCGCCCGACCCGAAGGCGGACCGCGCCATGCTCGAGTTCGTGCAACAGCGCGTCAAGCGCAGCCGCACGCTCGAGTGGGCATGTGCTGCCGCACGTGTCGGCACGCTTGAGAGTAAAACGAAAGAGGTGTCGGAGAGTGAGGACGCACTGACGTTGGACCTGGGGGAGGACAGCGACGATGGGGAAGTGCATGAGGCGCTCACACCGAGCAGCAGTCAGACATCCATCGAGGACGTTGACGGAGTCTGCAGTATCAAAAATATCGGTCGAGAGCATAACGTACCAATTCGCCTCGAGCGAGGAGGAAGCATGGATTATCGCATACGCAAGGCAGCCGCGGACAAGAGGAAAGGATGTGTCGGGGCACGACGAATGCGCGACGAAGACATGATGGATGCCGCATTGGCACTATGTGGCCTTGGGAAGCTCAAGTGAGCCCATATATGTTGTATGGCAAAACGGAAATGACCACATCGATTATGGCGATATTATAGTTGTATGTATGTAGCACTGGAGGATCTATGTTCAGCATCTATGAAGGTTATAGCTATTCGTGAGGGATATCACTCATGCGTGTCATGAAGATCCTGTCCGCAGCCAGCCGATTTTGTACAGCTTATAACCGCCCTCGTCCGCCCTTCCCACTCCTTCGTGCCGCTCAAGCTTCTCCACAGATAGTATGGCCAGCCCGTGCGAGTTACCATCCGTTCCGTCGCATTTTGCAGTGATCGGGGCGCGAGAAAAGACACGTTCGATGGTGTCACTCATGCCTTCGTGCCTTCCCGTCGGACGCAATGGGATAATGAGCCAGCAGACACCATGCGGGTCTCCAGTGTCGTTTGGACGAAGAAGGGCACGTTCGACGCAGCTTTTGATCCATTGCGCATGTTGTGGATGGTAGATCACATCGGCAGCGAGGATGACGTCGAACGAAGACTCCAACTCAGCATCATAGACCGGGTGTTCCCAGTCCAGTGCACGCACAACTAGTAGCTTGTCACTGCTGACTGCATTCGGCGAACCGGGAAAGTTCGAGTCCACATTGGCCTGCAAATTTGCCAGGACGGACGGATGGTAATCAGTCGCGATCACAGACGCAGCGAACTGATGCGCTGCCGCATTCCGCTGGAGGAGCTTCGCTGCGGCGATGCTTAGCAGACCTGTGCCCGCACCAAGTTCAAGAACTCTCGGATTGCTCCCGTCTTCCTTAACAGAGAGCCCGAACGAGCGCGGCGAAACGCATAGGCGCTCGGCGAGAAGGATCGAGCTCGCCCAGCTCTGCAACCCGACAGAGGTATGGTCCTCGCTCAGCAGCGGGGCGTCGTTAAGCTCGACGTCCACCTCGCCACCGTCCGCAGGGAACGTGAACCACCTTGTGAGCGCTTCCTCCTCGTCTTTGCCGGCGAAAGCGGCAAGAATTGATGCGGCGGAGTCGACGAGCGTGGCGCGGGCGTCAGACTCTTCGTTTATAGGGTACAACCAGGCGTCGGAGCGCGCAGTGAAGGCGGTGAGCCAGCGGACGGCGTACTCGCGTTCGAAGGTGTCGGAGCGAAGAATTCTATAATCTTCATCCTCCCCCTCATCGTCATCCGCGTACGTTTCCTCGCACTCGTCTTCTTCGGCAGAGGCATAACCAGAGTCCGGAACGGATGCATCGTGGATGATATGCTTCGGCAAACGCTTCATGGGCAGTGTTTGAGGCAGAGGGGGAGGTTGTAGCTCGGTATAAAGCGAGCGGAGATTTTGCAGGGCTTGCGAGATTTGATCCACAGAGCATTCAGCTAGTCGAGCGAGCGGGGGTAAGCTGGCCATGGGCGGCGTCGGGCGATAGCGACGATCCATTGTTGCACCTAGAATAATCTACAAAAGCGTTGATAGATAGTGAATGACAGGAATCTCGTCGTCCCTCGATGCGATACGATACGATGCGAATTGAGAGGACCACTTCTAGGGTATTTTCACGCGTCTATAGACCCAGAAAAAGAGAGAAAGCTTCTAGCACAGTCTAAGAACAACCAAGGGTATGCAGCGAGGGACCCTTGGTTGTTATCGCACAAGGACAGGCATGGTGGCAGCGAAGGTCGATGTGGCCGAGGTCAAGGCGCACTTCGTGTTCTGCTACAGTTTTGTGACGGCTCGGCCATCTCCGACGGAGGCCTTTGGACAACAACCATCAACAACTTCGCGACTCGCTGCACGCCATGGCCTCCGCGATCACCGTGACATACGAACTGCATCCGCCCTCAGATACGCCTGCAGCGGGCCTCGAGACAACCAAAACGCATACATTTCCTGTAGGGAATGCACTGGTGGGCAAACAGTACTATGACGTACTGAGAAATGCCATAGCGGAGGCGAAGAATACCCTCGGAGAGGAGTTGACCGCTTGGAGAGACGCGGTGGGAAACAGGGAGCAAGTTCAAGAGAGCAGGCTATCCCAAAATTACGACGAGGATGAGGACGGTGAAGATGAAGAAGCAGATGAGTAGATCCGAATTCTGTCACAACGTAACGTGAGTTCCGTCGAGCTGGTGGTTTTGGCATCGCATAAGCTCACAACGGAACAGCTGGAAGGCCTGTATATCGCAGCAATGACAAGCATGGTGTGGGAGCACATATGACAGAGAATGTATAATGGACATGCACAGTACTCTGCCCAGCAGTCAATTAGTTCCTCCGCTTATCTTTTCCTCGCGGCCTCTCGCGAATCACCATCTTGTTGCTGCCCTTCGGGCCCAGAGGACCTGGCTTACGCGTCCGCTTTCCCTTCGTTTGCCAGCCCCAGATTGAGACAGGGTGCTTGTTACCCTTGGACTTTCCACGACCTCCTCCGTGAGGGTGATCGCACCTATGCAGACGTTGTAATCATACACGAGAATAATCAGTCGATAGCAAACGAACCTATTCATGGCCACACCGCGAACATGGGGTCTGCGACCCAGCCACCGACTCCTGCCAGCCTTACCGAGGCTGCGGCCCTTCCACAGTGGGTTGCTGACCTTCCCGATAGTCGCCACGCAATCCTGCAACACTTTTCGCACTTCTCCGCTCTGCAATCGCACATGAGAGTACTTTCCGGACTCTTCATGTGCGATCACTTGTCCGAACGTTCCCGCCGAGCGCACCAGGATCGCACGGCGCTGAGGATTGAGCGAAACATTGTGGATGATGGTGCCCGTGGGGATGAGTCGAAGCGGGAGCACGTTTCCGGGCTTGATGGTGACGGCTCGCAGCAAACCCAATGAAAGGGACGCGCTCGTCGTCTGATCGTCGTCGGCTTGTTGGACCGCCCGCCCTCGAATTTTCTCTGAGTCGATGAAGCCCGGCACAAGGCCGTCAGGTATACCCTGGCGAAAGCTCTGTACAACGTCGCCAGCGCGCATGCCGTCGCAGGCGAGGATGTAGCTCCACATCTTCCTTCCATCCGCGTTGGGATCGCGGCTCTTGATGAGCGCAAGGTGCGCAGAGCGGTTCGGGTCGTACTCGATGCGAACGACGTCATGCGGTCCTGGCTCCGTGCGCATAAAGTCAACGATACGAATACGTCGTTTGTGCCCGCCTCCGCGCGAACGGACGGTGATGCGCCCCCTGTTGTTGCGCCCGCCCGACTTGCGCAAGGCGAACGTGAGCAGTCGTATTGGTCGGCCTTTCCATAGATGTGGCGAGATGGGCCGCTTCAGGTGTCGGAGACCTGGCGTAACGGGCTTGTATGTTTTATAAAACACGGATGTCCGGGCAAGCGCGGCGTTGACATCGGTGGGCACGAACTCCTGGGTCGTCGCTTCCGTCGCGTATGTTCGTGTTAGGGTGCGACTCCGCTGGATGAACGCTCCCCGTGAAGACGACGAGGTCGCATTTGAGATAGAATTGAAGCAGGAGCGCAGCAATTTAGCTCCGCATCGTGCAGAAAACATTCCACCTCCAGCGCGAGTGCACAGATGGACGGAGGTCAAGCAAAGCAGTTGTTTGGCTCAACCAAACAGACGCGTCTCTGCAAGTCGCGACGATGGTGTGTAGCCTCCGCTGAACATCGTTCTGCGTACACGGTCATTTTGCTCAATATTCTCTCGATGTCTGTTTCTAGGCTGCTCAGATCTCGACGGGAGCCTCAGAGCTCAGGGACATCACAAAAATGGAGAGGATAGGTGTGGCGCATTTTACTTTCATTTCGATCACCAGACTGAGCACGCGGTCCACAGGTGCTCATTCGCACATCCGTGGGCTGGGACTCGATGACCGACTCGAGCCGCGGGCGAACTCCCAAGGCATGGTCGGACAGGCCAAGGCGCGCAAAGCTGCAGGCATGATCCTCAAAATGGTGCAGGAGGGCCGCATCGCCGGTCGAGCCATGCTCTTCGCGGGGCCACCGTCCACCGGAAAGACAGCTATTGCGTTGGGTATCTATTTGCCTTAGTTTCATGTTTTTCCTAGGAGCTGATGAAGGTTGTTTCTCAGGCATGGCACAAACGCTGGGGCCCGATGTACCGTTCACGATGATCGCTGCTAGCGAGGTCTTCTCGCTCTCTATGTCCAAGACGGAAGCTCTCACGCAAGCATTGCGACGGAGTATTGGCGTGCGTATCAAGGAAGAGTCGGAGATCATTGAGGGAGAGGTTGTCGAGATGCAGATTGACCGTAGCCTTACGGGCGTGAGTACCTCCGACTCGTTATTACGGGTATTAGATTGAATGCATATCATCTCCGCAGGCTACGAAGACAGGCAAGCTGACGATAAAAACTACGGACATGGAAACCGTATATGATCTGGGTACCAAGATGATTGATGCACTATCCAAGGAGAAAGTGACTGCAGGAGACGTTATCGCCATCGACAAGACCTCTGGGAAGGTGTCAAAGCTCGGTCGCTCATTTGCAAGATCAAGGGATTACGATGCTATGGGCGCAGATGTATGTTCCAGCTTTGTTTGCTCAGCAGCCCGCTCACCGCGTTCTGTATTAGACTCGCTTCGTCCAATGTCCCGAGGGCGAGGTCCAAAAGAGAAAAGAAGTGGTGCACACCGTGTCTCTGCATGAGATCGATGTCATAAACAGTCGAACGCAAGGTTTCCTGGCTCTCTTTGCTGGAGACACCGGCGAGATCAAGCCCGAGTTGCGTGACCAAATCAACACGAAGGTTGCCGAGTGGAGAGAAGAAGGAAAAGCCGAGATCATTCCTGGAGTAAGCATTGTGCTTGGCTGCAGGTGACTGGTTGTGCTGACAGTCGATCTTGTTCCGCAGGTATTATTCATCGACGAAGTGCACATGCTCGACATCGAATGTTTTTCGTTTCTTAATAGGGCGCTGGAAAACGAGTTCTCTCCGTTGGTGATCATGGCTTCGAACCGGGGGATGGCCCGCATACGCGGAACAAAGTTCCGCAGTCCGCACGGTCTCCCGGTGGACCTCCTGGACCGAGTGCTGATAGTCAGCACTCACCCTTACTCCCCGGACGAGATACAGGAAATCATCAAAATCCGGTAGGTCTGCCTAGTGGCATGTTGACGGTCTCACTCACGGTTGGTCTAGATGCGAGGAAGAAGATGTCACGTTGGCTGATAGTGCGCTGACGGTCCTGACATCGATGGCTGCGCAAACGACTCTTCGATATGCCTTGAACCTGATTTCATGCGGACAGATTATCGCCCGCAAGCGCAGGGCGGAGCGGGTGGAGGTCGAGGATCTCCGCCGCGCATACACCTACTTTATGGACGAAAAGCGCAGCGTGCAGTGGCTCAAGGAGCAGCAGGGCTCGCTGGTGTTCGAGGAGATTGGGAGTGATGCGGCAACTAAGGATGCAATGGACTTGAGCTGAACTGTAGAGGCGGCGAGCATTGCGTGGCGTAGATATTTGACGTACGTCTTCTATCGGCTCTTCCTTTGCTTGATATGCACCTGCTGACGCCGTACAAAACACCCAAGTTTTCCATGACAGATCTCTTGTACTTTATTGAATTGCAGTCGTGACATGCTCGGCAATTCTTGTCAGTATTGTGCAAGGGTCGTGACCAATAGTCGCGTTTTACGAATCCGTGCCAACGCCCATGCATCCACCGGTGATCAGCTGAGACTTGGCTTCTGCCATCACCGCGTCAGCTACCGAGAATTCGCTGTCTCACTAATGGTCTCACGTTACCCGCATTCTTGCTTTCGGGCGTAAAGTCTACTAATGGTTTGATGGCGAGTGGTTGCAGGCACTTAAAGCGTCCCTTGTGCGGGGCGCTCAGGCGTTGTGCGTCTGGCATCCTGTATGACCCCAGATTCTCCTGTCAACCCCACCCACTGTCGAGCCTAACGCTCCTCCCTTCACCCGCAATTTGTCTTCATGGTGAGCAATTTCCCCATATGTCGTCGCCAACTCCTGATGTGCATATCATTGATAGTCTAGCGATACTTCATCGACCATCTCAAGTGGCGAAAGGGGCCGACGGCGCTCCCTCTCGAGCAGGTTGAAGGGGAAGCTGCGCTCGTTGTCTCGTAATGTGAGCCAGGCTAGCTATAAGCTCATCTCTCTTCCATTGATATCATCTTTCCCCCAGCACCCCACAAACCATTCAGCGCCGCTTATCGTACCATCTGGAGGTGACTCAGAGACTAACACATTGGTGAGTACCACCAAGGTGACCCTTCGATGTCGTCGTCATCGTACCTCTCGAAGGTAAACTTCGGCATCGGCGAACACAATTTCCATGAGTATATTCTGGAAGAGCCAGAGCATGCTCAGGCCGAGGTTTGTTTACTTGCTCACTGCTCATTGTCGCAACACGGTATTCATTAGGAGTCGACCTCCTATAGGAAGACGCCGAGGCATTGCTTGAGCAGGATAACAACGCTTGGACCGGCGGCAAGCCAGCTAAACCGAAGAAGAGGCGCGAGGCTGTAGCGGTGTCTTGCCCACCAGCAGGCTCCCCGCAGGTGCGATTAATGCGGAGTGCATGTTATTCGCTCGACCCTAATTCTTTTTGTTAATATCGCAGAACGCGACCCAGAGTGATTCTGGGACTTCCTCTGGACATCGTTCTTCGATGGTTAGGAGGCTCGCTCGCTCATGACGAGCATCTCAGATGTTTTGCTCGTATGCTCCCACGTCTCTTTGTTTGTACTTTTTACGTACATAGTAGCTCAAGGAACTCGTCGTTCAAGACGGCTGAGCACTAACGATAGCAGCATGCCCCCTTCGCGTTCCTCGCCGGTCTCAACACGTCCGCATATACGTAAATATCTTGGATACCGCAGGTTCTCGTAGTCATCCGGTCTCATTGCAATGCATGCATGTTACGCGACACATCTTGTGCAATCTCAGGAACATCCCAGGACAACATGTTGATTTGGGTTACGAATTTTTGTGTTGATGAACACGCAGCGAGAATGTGATCACGGGCTTTCCTGTAAGCAGAGCAGTTTCCCCATCGAATGTTATGGCTGAGAATGTGCGGCTCCGTAGTCTGGTGTGGCCAGTTTAGTTTCGAAGCTCGAAGCGTTGTCTTTCTCATGTTGCTTGATCCGCGCTCTCGGTGTCTCTATTCGCGAACTGTGCGGTCGTCATAGCAGAATAAAAAGAGCATGAGATATATTGCCCTCACTTGGGATGGAAGGAGAACTAAGGTTATACCGATGCGAAAGTCGTGCGTATCTCTGTCTAGTGGGGAATGACAACGCACGGAAACGTCACCCTCGGTTCACATCAGCCAAACTTATCTTTCGCCAATTGCATGAACATGTCCATCGTTGCCTTGTCCTTCTGCCGGATTGCGTCCGCTCGCTCGCGTGCAGCTGTCAAACGCTCATCTCCCGCCCCATGGCGCTTTTCTTCGAACCGCTTACGCGACGCTTCGCGGCGAGCAATCCTATAATAGCATGAACATGAGCAGCCGTTGTCAAACAGATTCGTACCACGTGCACGCACCGTTCCTTGAAGCTATCTCCGCCTCCCATCAGCGTCGATTCGTCCAGCTCGAGCCCTTCGTCACCTCGTTCTCTAAAGGCGCGGTTGCCCTCCCGTTGCGCACGCTTTTTCTCCAGCATGCCCTCCCGTCCTACCTCCTTCGGCCCCACTACCTCCTCGACACGCTCCTTGGTCTCCTTACGCTCTCGCTTCCGGTTATAGTCGCGCTCTGCGGCGCGGTGCTCTTCTTCAGCTTCACGCGCGAGCGTAAGATCTGACTGTGAGGGGAGCGTCGGGCCTTGTATGCGGCCGCTCCTGCTGGAGCTGGACGGCTGGTCCGAACGCATGGGCCGCTTGTAGGTGGCTGCGCCGACTTCGTCGCGAGCGGCTCGCAGTGCAACGCTGTCCGCTTGGGACGTCTTGGAGGCGAACGACCATCGGTATGCGGTCTGGCTGCTGGCAGACGGTATGTCTATGCCTGCGTACATAGATTCTGGCGTGCGCGTTAGAAAAGTTCATGTTGGCATACGATTCCCGTGCTCACTGGGTAGTTTTCCCCGGTTCCACGCCTATGTTCGGGAAATACACCCTGAAAATTAGTACACTGCTTCGCCACACCGGGTCATTGATCTCACCTTCACAAATTTGCGGAAATACCTGCATGGATCCTTCAGCAATAGCCGTGTGACGCCACCAATGCACACTCACTTCCGCGCTTTGTCACTCGACAGCTCATCGAAGTACTAACAAGAGATATCGATATGTTCAGTGCTTCTCTCAGCACCTGAAGCATGCAAGATGTACCTTATCCTTCTCATCTTTCAACCAAAGTCTGAACTCGTCGCTCTTGAGGAAGTAGTCGGACTCTGAGATGGGAGAGGCACCGCTGGGAAGATCAATACGCCGTTCTGGCGAGCGAGATCGCGAATGGTCGCGTTCGCGCGAACGAGATCGCTCCCGAGAGTATGAGCGATGTCGGTGCGAGGGCATATGTGGGTTCAGAATATGTGATGGCCGCGTCGCACGCACTGGCACTCGTATTGAGAAGCCACGCTAGCGCTCACGTGACGCATCCGTACTCCTGACTATCTACTCGAGTCGACGACGCGATTGGCGTCGATTCGCCAAACCTCTCGGATGCGGAACGTAATATTACAAAGCTTGCATGGTATGGCTTATCATTGCATGAGCATAGGGTAGAAGAACAATGGTAAGACATAACCCCGTAGTGCGATGCGTGCGGAAAGAGAGAACGAGAGGAAGGAGGGACTTTTAAATCGTCGTCTCGTAGCGAACAGGGGCCATCGTCTGCGGTGCGTTGTCCTTTGTCGAGACAACGTGCGCAGTACGAGGCTGTGCGGGGATGCGTCTGAGATTCACCCGTTCTGCGTGATCGCAATTCAGCACTTCAGCAACAACGAACTGAGCGAAGTTGCACTCACCGCCCGTTTCCTTGGCCTTCATGTGCGCTTCGTGGTTACGCTTGACGCGGTCCAAGAACTCTTGCCTGCACTTAGAGTGTCTGATGTGCTCAACGCGGATATTCACGCGCTTCTCAATGTAACGGTTGCCAACGACTTTGTGAACAATGACGCCGACTGCGTTTGGTGTGACATTGTACACAATACCAGTCCGCCTACACAGGGCCATGGTTTAGAGTATCTCTCGAATGCATGAGCCTAGTCAGACGTACCCGTGGTAGTATTTGTGCGGCATACCCTTCTGCTGGGCCGCATTTGCTTTAATGTCGACGATGTCTCCTACCCGGTAGGTGATGAGATACGTTGACAATTTGATGGGGCCATGCTCTGCACAATCGACATTTAGCCGTTTCCAACAAGTCCCAAGACCAAGTTCGCCGCACCCTTGAAGCCCCGCTTGAACATGCCACGCGTACGCGCCCGGTAACCGTAGGAGTGCGGCATCTTGAGAACTAAGACAGAGTAGGATTAGCCGTGCAGCACAACGACAGAGCAAGCAAGCAAAATACTGACATTGGTCGGCGTTGGCCCTGTGGCTATTGCTAGTATTGAGAACAGAGCACAGTAGCAGCTTCGGCAGTTGCCGGGTGGCTGTCGATGAGAACTACACAGTTGTGGCGCAGAATAACCTTGGTGTTTGCCTGCATTTGGACATCATAGAATCCGCAAGGTAGCACTAGGATCCCTCATCGCCGTAGCCGACCCTCTCAAGCAAAATGCCTAGGTAATGTCCTCGCAGTCTGCAAGTGAGATGCTGTTTGTGTTAATGTTGTGTATCCAGGGCTCCGCGGAATCACAGCAAGACGTGAGCGTTTTTCTTCTTCAAGATCCACTGTAGTGGAGGGATGCACCGTGCTGATTGAAAGCCGTGCCCCATTATCATTACGATCACAGCTATAAGGTTCCCCGTCGTCCCTTTGAGACCGCTCGTCTCGATGCGGAGTTGAAGGTGAGTGAGATTTCGTGCTGTATAGTTTTTGATTCTGAAGGCGACGCGCCCAGCTCGCCGGCGAGTATGGTTTGCGCAACAAGCGCGAGATCTGGCGCATTGGCCTCATTCTGTCCAAGATTCGTCGTGCTGCTCGTGAGCTGCTCAAGCTCGACGCCAAGGACCCCAAGCGTCTTTTCGAGGGCAACGCCCTCATTCGCCGACTTGTCCGCATCGGTGTGCTCGACGAGTCGCGCATGCGTCTCGATTACGTGTTGTCGTTGAAGATCGAAGACTTCTTAGAGCGACGGTTGCAGACCCAAGTCTTCAAGAGCGGGCTCGCCAAGAGCATTCACCATGCGCGCGTGTTGATTAGGCAACGACACATCCGGTGCGTACATTGAAGGATCACTCCTGCGCATCCTGTGACCTCTGTGCACAGTGTTGGGAAGCAGATCGTCAACATCCCTTCATTCGTCGTTCGTCTTGACTCTCAAAAGCACATCGACTTCGCTCTCACGTCGCCATACGGTGGAGGCCGTCCTGGTCGCGTCAAGCGCAAGCGTGCTGCTGCGGCCGCGAAGAAGGAAGAGGGTGGAGAGGAGGAGGAAGAGTAAACGAGTCGCTTGCTGCGCTTTTTCGTATGTCATCATCTCATGTGGTTGTATGTTTATGGCTGCGTTTGCAATATGTTTTGCGTTCTCACCATATCATGCATCCGTTATATCATTTATCAGCAGTCATTTGCTCTCAAAATCGAGTGGCGAAACGGTCACTGCTGTGTCGGCTCGACACTCTGAAGGTACAGGAACAATCCATCCGAAAATGCACTGTGTTACTCCGGCATGGTTGTTTTACTGGCGAAGGGCTCATATGGTTTGTATGACGGTATCTGTCCCGTGAACTCTGTATGAAATGATTTTACTTGCGAGCCTTCGCGTATTTCCATCTCTACCGCTTGAAATGGGATGAGTCTGCTTTGATTACCGACAGTTCGCACGTTGAGGTTCTTGCTCGTGACATGGAAGAAGTTAGTGGGCTGTTTCTTATCGTGTGCTTGCCTGCTTACTCAATGTCTCCGAAGGCATGATATAGAGGGGGCTCAGCTACTCGACCGCCGGTCTAGTACGGCTCACAAACCATAATGCTGGAGCCTGTCGGAAAGAGTGCCTGTGCAGTCCTGTGCGTCGCGTTGGCTGTCATCTGGTCGGTAAGCGGACAAAACCAAGGTCTACAGCCGCAGATCCCCTCCATTGCATCTTTCGCTCAGAGACAAGGTGTGTTCGAGCTTTCTCGTAATGTTACAATCGTCATCGATGGCGAATACGGTCTGGAGGGCTCACCTTCAGCCTTGACCTTCGCTGAGACGTTCCGCACGGATCTCACAAGCGTCGCTGGCTATGATTACATTGCTCCTGTGGTAGTAGGTACACATTCATCGGGGACTGCATCTTTCCCTGTGATCTACCTCGTTGTCGACCCCACGCTACAGTTCTCCCTATACAACGGCAGGTTCACACTGGACGGGTATGATTTCGAGATCACTGATCAAACGTATACAGTTAGGGCCGCGGCACCTATTGGCGTGTGGTGGGGAGCTGTGACTATGTTACAACAGGTCGCCCTTGCAAGTAATGACGGTACCATCGCAATTCCCACTGGATCTGGGACAGATTCTCCTGGGTGGGAGATTCGCGGCTTCATGCTGGATGCCGGCAGGCATTGGTTCGACACTCAGTTCCTTAGTGAGTGCATTACGGGATATACCTGCCTCATGTTGCATGCGCTTGACTACATATCTAACCAGCGGAATTATGCATCGATGCATCCTTTTTCAAGATCAATGAGTTCCACGTCCATGCATCAGACAACCTCTATAATCCCGACTTCTTGTACGGCACAGGCTGGAAGGAGCTCTATGCAGCCTTTCGTTTCCAGCCTCCACCGGGCTCTCCTATCGACGGCCTAGTTCCCAGACGGAATGAGAGCTGGCCTCAGGCCGAGTTTCTCGCCTTCCAGGAGACTTGCACGAACCATGGAGTCACCGTTATCCCCGAAATAGACACTCCCGGGCATTCACTTGTGATCACACAGTGGAAACCAGAGCTGATGCTCAGTGGTCAACCCGATCTTTTAAATACGTCCTATCCGGAGACAATTCCTACTGTCAAGTCCATATGGCAGCAATTCCTCCCGTGGTTCAGCTCGCCCGAGGTATCTATCGGCGCGGGTGAATATAACTCCTCGCTTGGCGACGAATACATTTCGTTTGTGAACGAGATTGTCCGAATTCATGTACACGGAAGCGGGCAAATCAATCCGTATCTGGGGCACGTACGAGCCTAGCACGACCGAGTCCGTCTCCAAAAATATCACTATCCAGCACTGGTACTTCCCGGATGCAGATATTCCCGTCCAACTTCTGGCAGAAGGATACCATGTCATCAACTCCGAACAGTACTTCCTCTACCTAGACGGCAAATACTCCGATGAGAATAACTACCCATACACGCTCAACCTCACACGCATGTTTGGCGGCGCTCCGGACGGCAGTGGATGGGCACCCAACATTTTTTCCCCTCTCGACCCGACAAACAATACAACACCCGATAACCCCCTGCTGCGCGGGGCGATCATGGCGTTGTGGTCAGACTGGGGAAACAACGCCACTACCGACCTCGAGGACTACTACCAGCTCGCCAACAGCCTCGCTGTCGTAGGCGAGAAGACCTGGGCTAGATTCGGCGTGCGCTCCTCAGAGCTCACGCGCGAGCAGTTTGAAGCAGCGTACCCTATCCTGAATGCAGCCGCACCAGGCCAGAACCTGAATCGCGTCGTCAAGCCGGAAGACGGCAACGTTGTGTACGAGTATCCGTCGACGTACGCAGGTATGATAACACCATATGCTTCTGTCGGTCCGCCCTACACCCTCAAATTCAGCGTTCGGCCTCATCCACAGTCCCCTCTGAGCGGCATTCTATTCGCGGGAGAAGACTCGAAGCTTCATGCTGCGAATCTCACATTCGAAGCTACAGGCCAGCTGTATCCGCTAGGATACATATTGCCTTCAGATGCCTTTACGACCGTGGAGATTCATGCCACAAGGGATTACACGTACGCCATCATTAACGGCGACAAGGAGACTCCGTGATACTGGTATACCATCATGGACATCTGGGGTGAGTACATGGAAGTGGCTAATATGTCGTTCGCGGCACCCGCACGGCAGATTGGGAGCGAAGGGTTTGGAAGCGCAGATCGTTGAATGCTGCATTCAATGAAAAATACAGATACAACATTTGATTGCGAGACGACCATATGGATGATGTACAAACTTTGTGGTAGGAATCGTCCCAGTTAGCATGTTTTACATAACATCGGGAAAGGACGATGAACGTATGTGATAGAAAACAATACAAACCGGTGCTCAAGAAAGGCCATGCGAGAACAGAACTGTGGGATTTTACGCACACTGCCTCTTCACTGCGCGGCGTCCGCTGCGGCCAAGCTGCGTTGAAGGCCCAGCGCGATGACTTGATCGAGGGTCATAATGCAGTGGCACCGCTTCCCCATAATACGCAGGGTCATCTCGGTACGGATCCATAGCATAGTAGCCGTTGTTGCGCGGCCATTCGCCGTAAGTAGTCAGTGCACGAGAGTCATCACGGTAAGATGACCCTCCGGGAGGATACGGCGCCCGCAACCGACGATCTTGATAGCTCTGCTGCTGTAGCGGGAGCTTTTGTCGAGGACGGAGTTTCAGGTCCTGAAGGGCGCGCTCGAGGCTGCCCGAATCGACAATATTCTGCAAGTTCTCGCGCCCGGCCAATGTCTAGAGCGGCATCGGCCTATAAGTGCACAGCACTAGGTTCTGCCGAAATCGGGGAGGGTCAGTACAACACGCACCTCAGGAGATATACCCAGTATGGTGCCGAGGATGTTGCTGTGCGTTATTGCGAACGGATAGCTGTGCAACACATAATGCGCCTCGCGAAATGCAGTCCGCACTTGTTTGATCTTGCCCGTCGGCCGTCCGATGTCGTGGTCTATGATCATGAGTAAGCCGCTGGAGCTTTGCGGCGAGAGCATTGCACACCTGGGTTTACCAGACACTCGATAGACAGATGTTCCGGAAGCGATGGCATCTGCCATCCCCTGTCCTCCTTGCTGACAAGTCCTCCATTCGTTATAGATATGCAAGAGTCTTCATAATCGAACTCGTTGCCGTAGTAATCGAGAAAGGCGAGTACAAGCCGTCCAAGAGATTCCCTCTCGAGCGGCTTCTCAATCTCATCGAGATGTATCTTCTTCGGATTGAGCTTGTTAAACAACGATCCATTAATCGTAGTGGAGTTATCAGATAGGTCAGGATTACCTGCAGAAAACTGATCGCTAAGCAGATGATCGAGTAACCGCTTAGTCCTCCTTCTGATGCGTTGTTCAAGCGTAGTCGAGACATATACCCTTTCAGTACCATAACGAGGTATCGGAGAGCAGGCATCTTGTCAATGTAGTCCTTTATTATGGGGACTGCCTTTACACCGTCAGTGGAGTTTACACTGATGTCCACCTTGAACGATCCTAGAAATAGTTAAGATTACGAGCGCATATACGCGGCTGAGATCCAACGGAGGGCTTACCAAGTTCCGGAACGGTCGTCAATGAAATGATCGGTACGCGTGCTCGATGTCTCACGAAAGAATCGCGCGTTAAAAGTGAGTTATTGAGCGCCGCCGAGAGTTGGAAGAGCACTCTCTTCCTGGCCTCGAAGTCAAGTTCTCCAGGTACGGTCATCGCAAGGTCAATATCGCTTCCATCGATCTACAGTTGAATAAAACGCTCTGGGAGAATGAATAGTGCTCACCTATCTGGTAGATTGAGATTCTGCGCTGTACTGCCAAACATAGCCAAGTTGGCTTTGGGGAACCGCTTCCTAACAACGTCTCTGACACGTGTGACGATCTTTTCGCGTGCTCGCCTCTCCTGATCTGTCGGAATGATATAGGATACATAGGCGACGATCTCATCATGTAGTCTAATCCAGCAATCAGAGCTTCTGCACTTCGGATACAGCTGCAGATACAATACTCACCGTTGCTCCTTGCTCTCGTACGCTGCCATGCCTAATGAGTCGTTCCATGGCCAGAGAGTGCCCTCAGTCGCGGTTATGAAGCGGTTCTTCTTAGCCCTCTTCCTCTTCGCGGTACCCTGTCTGGCACCGTCCGGTTCATCGTGCGTCGCGCTCGCCGACGAAGTCGATGCAGCTGTTTCAGTCCCGTCTCGATGGGCCGCTAGTACATCTGCGTAGGTAGGCATTTTGAGCTGTCGCTTTTCACGTGAAGCGACATGTATATGCGCGTCGCCAGATGGATGAGTGAGCTAAGTTGCATTAATGCAGCAGCACGTGCTACCAAACTCTCTGTTGATCGGCGCCTAAACCAAGCCTCAGACTCCTTTGCCACAACAATCGACCTGCTCTGACTGTTCACCGGTACCTTATGCACTGAATTATCTATCCACGCCATACACAAAAACAGCAGAGTTCCTTGACTGTGCGGGTGCCACATCGCCATCTGGTATCGTTTCGCGCTCACGACCATATCTTGATGTCGTCTGCGCTGGGTCCTACTGGTCTGTCCGACGCAGCAAGGTTGCACTGATGATATGTCCTTATCTGGTCTGGCTTGAGATTTCCTGTCACAGAATGCATGGCGCCTCTGTTGTGGAAAATGATCAAGTCCTTGGCACGCCTGCATACCATGGAACAGGCACCTCATCAGTTCGGTGCGAGCGGCATTAATTATCACCGGCGCTCCAGCAAACTCACCAATCATGCGGATACACGAGCTAGGCAGCAGCCAAGTTTGAGCATACTGGACCAACACCAGGGTAATTATAAGGCTTACCTGTGGAGCGATTCCTGGCCTTTGCATCTGGTATAGCAGATCACGGAGCTCTTGCAGATCTGTGATGTGGCCTCCGTCCGGATATAGTGCATCTTCCCTCTGCGCGCTTTCAGGTAGCGGGTCCACCATCAGCTCCGCAGCACACATAGGGTGGACCTGCAGATGCAGATCGCCGGTCACCGGGTTTTTCCAGCACTGTCAAGCACAGTTTCGATAACTCGCAAATGGCCATAAGAAGACCGCTTGATAGTCATGCTCACCAGCGGGAGTACCTGGATCTTCGACTCCTCCCATTCAGGAAGCAGATCGTACCGCATCTCGAGCCCCTCCGTCTCAATTCCCAGCCCGGTCGGCTTGGCCTTTGCCGTTGAGATCCAAACGTATGGGTGCGGCGCGTACTTGACACTACTCCGCACCGCCAAGCTCTTCAGCGCGTGCGGAAGGATATCGAACATGGTCTTCCCCGACACGAACGCCGTCGCAGCCAGCGGGACCTCGAGCTCGTCGCCTGTCCCATCGTCGTACTTCACCATCTGTCGGGGGCCCTGCGGTACGTTGATCCCGTACAGCGTCGTCACCCGCGGCGGATTGAAGTCATAGAACGCGGCGTCCATGTGCCACCGGACGAATCGCGTCGCACCCTTCTCCTGGTCTTCGGCCGATTGGTGTGCCTTGTGCCAAGTCTTGTGCGACGGATGCTGCAGCGTCAGCTCTGGGATGCCTTCGTGATCGTAGATGGTGCCGTTCCCGACGAGATAGACTTGTGGAACGGCAGGCACCGCCCTCAGGGTCTGGTGTAGAATGGAGGACTTGGTGTTCTCGATCTTCTTGTTGCCGTGTCCGAAGCTCTCGGACGTTGGGTCAAAGGCCTGTGTGCGTCTGGACTCTAGAGCATGAAGGCAGCGGGCTTGAGGAACCACGTACCTTCGCCAACGCATACTGCTGCGCTGGACTCAAGTCGACGTTGCGAAACAACAAAGCGCTGTGCTATACGATTGTTTGTTTACTGCGCTACGTCACGCATATTTCCGACTGCACGAACCTTGTAGAGTAGCTCTTCAATCTGCTTGAATTCCGCAGGATCCAGCGATCTCAGGTCTACTCCGCGGACCTCCCTCCCAAAGTTTGCGAACTTGGTGGCATCTGCGGAATGCGGAAGTGGTAGCGGGACGACCTCGATGGCCATTGCTGTATCGTAAGTAATGGTCGGCTGTGCTTGATGCAGGTGGTCTGCTGCAACATTGTCTCTCCATGTCCGTTATATATGCGCTATCAATGCGAAGCTGAACACGAGCTTCTGTGCTTCTCACCCACAGCTAATAGGGCATGACCACTTCCTGAGAAGGGAGAGTTCGGATACACCTTATCGCCGCCAGAACTGTCATTCATATACCGCGCAGCGAATGACACGTGGACGAGGAGGTCGGATGATAGCGAGTACTCAATATGCTGTAACACTGATCATAACATTCCGAATTAGCGTACACAATGTTGACGCGACTTAGATTCCGCCGAAGAACTAGTCTATCCAAAGACCAAATCCAACGTTCCAAACGCGTAGGCACACAGAGTTCAGCCAATTGAACGTCCGAACGCTCAGGCGTATTTCTTGACCTCCTCCGGTGTGGGCCCAGCAGGGTCGTCCGAGGCAGCCAGGTTGCACTGATGGAACGCCCGCACCTGGTGCGGCTTGAACGCACCGACGACCGAGTGCAAGACTCCGCGGTTATGGAAAACGACGAGATCGCGCTCATGCCTAGACGATGCCCCATCAGCGGATGCGAAGAGCCTATGCCGGGTGACGCTCACCAGTCATGTGGATATACAAGCTGATAGTGAAAGGCGGACGATGATGTCAGTGGCGGTTGTTCTTCCCGAGTAATTCTGCTAGAAGCACTCACCGAAGGCGCGATAGCAGGCCTCTGCATTTTGTAGAGCAATGCACGGACTGTGCCTAGGTCGGTGATGTGCGCACCATCTGGGTATAGTGCGCCCTCGTGGTTCGCGCCCTCGGGAAGAGGATCGACAAGTAGTTCCGCAGCTCCGCAAGGGTGGACTTGGAAGTGCAGATTGCCTGTAACGGGGTTCTTCCAAACCTAAAGAAGCTTTCAGTAAAACACCCTGGATCTGAATGATGCTTGATGCGTACAACAGGGAGTGTCTTCCTCCGCGATTCTTCCCATGGCGGAAGTTGGTCCAGAGGAAGTTCGAGTCCTTCCGTTTCGATACCAAGCCCGGTGGGCATTGCGTGCGTTGGGGCCATCCACACGTACGGGTGGGGCGCATACTTGACCTTGCTCCGCACCGCCAGGCTCTTCAGCTCCGGAGGGAGGAGATCGAACATGAGCTTGCCAGACACGAACGCCGTCGTACCCAACGGGACCTCCAGCTCGTCGCCCGTGCCATCGTCGTACCGGCAGATCTGCTTGTGGCCCTTGGGCACCTTGATCCCATACAGCGTGGTCACCTTCGGCGGGGACAGGTCGTATAGCGCCGCGTCGATGTGCCAGCGGTAGAAGCGTGTGTAGCCCTTCTCCTCGTCCTCGCGTGAAACCTGCGTCTTGTGGAAGGTAGTGTGAGAGGGGTGCTTGAGCATCGCCTCCGCGAGGCCCTCGTGGTTGTAGACGGTGCCATTTCCGATGAGCTGGACCTGGGGCTGGCGAGGGATGGTCTTGAGATCCGGATGAAGGATAGACTTCGTGGTTTTCTCCGTCTTGTTATTTCCGTGTCCATAGCTCTCCGAAGTCGGATCAAAGGCCTGCCAATGTTCATTCGCTATTGTACTGTGCAAAACACGGATACAGATGGACTGACCTTTGTGAGCCTGTACTGCTGCTCAGGCGTGAGGTCCACATCGCGGAAGAGCAAAACATCATGCTGAGTGCATGACAGATATCAGTCACCCACATGGAAGAAAGGGGACAAGCAACCGGCCGAACATTGTAGAGAAGCTGCTCGATTTCCTTGAACTGTTCGGGGGTCAATTCGCCGGGGTTGACGCCCTTGATCTCTACGCCAAAGCCTGCGAGCTTGGAGGCGTCAGCGGTGGCGGGGATGGCAAGAGGTGCGATCTCAATGGCCATGGTGTCGTCGAGCGCGGATGTGGGTGGAAACAGAGAGAGATACGGTGCACGGATGAGCTGGGTCATGTTATGCGCTGGCTGCTGGCTAGATGACTCCAAAACGACAAGCGGGCTATCTTATCATGACACTCCCGCCACCGCTCGGCGTGGCGTGTGTGTCATACTCGCGATGGGTCTGCTGCTGTGGTGGACGACGAGGAACAGAGAGCGAGGCAAGGGAGGGTAGAATGCAGCAAGGAAGCTAGCGGTGAGAGGAGTAGCGAGGTACAATGAGCTACAAGTGAACGAGTGAAGCGTGGGAAAACCCCCAAGTGAGCCCTCTACTTAGGCTTTCGGTGGCAGCAAGCTACGATAAGTGAACAAAGTGAGCCAAATAAGTAACTTTATATCGTCTCCTCGGCGTGGCCCCGAGGTCACGGACACGCGCTGTGGCGACGCGTCGCGCGTTCAACTTGTTATCACGCGTCGTCCTCGCCTCTAGCGCTGCCTCTCCCTCCCCTCCCACACCACTCTTTTCACCGCCATGTACTCGTCCTCTGCGGCACAAAAGGCCAAGCGACGCACACACACGCGTCCTGAGCTCACTGATGAGCAAAAGCAGGAGATCAAAGAGGCGTTCGAGCTCTTCGACACGGACAAAGATGGCTGCGTCGACTATCACGAGCTCAAAGTCGCGATGCGCGCGTTAGGGTTCGACTTGAAGAAGGCGGAGGTGCTGAAGATCCTGCGAGATCATGACAAGACAGGACACGGACTGATGGACTTCGAAGACTTCGCGAAAATCAGTGAGTGCCTGTTTTCTCGCGAAGATGTTCCACGTCATTCAATGTCATCAATTTCTTTCCCCCATTTGTCTCTCGATCGCGTCATTTTTGCAGTGAGTGAGCGCATACTGGCCCGTGATCCCATGGAAGAAATCCGCCGCGCGTTTCAGCTTTTTGATGATGACAACACGGGCAAGATCAGCCTAAGGAACCTGAGGAGGGTGGCGAAGGAAATCGGCGACCGGTTGGAAGATGATGAACTGTACGTATCCTGTCATCGCTGCTGCAACGTGGTGCCTGATATCTGCTATGCGTTCAGGCAAGCCATGATCGACGAGTTCGACCTCGACCAGGACGGAGAGATCAATGAGCAGGAATTCTTTGCCATCATGACAGACGACGCATAGGACTTTCTTTCGATGATTCTTGATTTCAGTCAACGTCATGCGCGTAGATCTTTCGTCTGCTTGATTATTGAGTCTATTGTTATGCCTTTTCTTGGTGGGTCTCGACTATGATTAATCATTTAAATGAAACCTTTCTATGCAACACATTGACCCCATTTGTCAGATATTCTTTCATTGTCTTTCGACCTGTATCGTTCTAAATGTACCAGATCAATTGTACACAGACACATCGGTGATATCGATGTTCTGGAACCTTGGTGGTACCACTCGCGTCTGAGGATTTGCCGTCTATCCCGTGTTCCATGTGATGCGCTGATTATCGACACTAGGAACAAGGAGAGCGTCAGAATGGCGGAGATACCGGTGAGTCATAGTAGTACCCTCCTCACACCACTCAAACATGATAGCAATGCAGTCGCACATCACGTCCAGGAACAGTTTATTTATATATTTTATCCCAGCTATCCGGGTGCAATAGTGCAATACCACCTAGAAGGTACGGAGCCAAGCCCAGCTGATGCCGAGCTGGGCGGAGGAAGGCGATTCACAATTGGAACGTGCGGTCTCACGTGTCGCCTTCGCTTGCCCGAGATAAAGGTGGGCGGCGTCGTAAAACGAGGCACGGGGGCGGCGGTGATCCAGCGAACATTTGTAATTGGTCCATTGGCAGTTTCATCAGGTGAGCATTGTGACCGCTTTGGCCTAGTCGTCGACGTATGGATGTGCCGTAAATTCTAGGGTACTCCCTCGTATGGTTCACTTCGATCGGCGGAGAGCCGTGGGGCTGACGTTGCTCTACGCGCGGCGCCCAGCAGTGATAAGCACGGAACACAGCACGGCCACACTGCTTTGAATAGGCGACCCACATGGTCCGAGCGTAGCGTAAGATGAAATTCGCGGGCTATTCATATTCATACACGGAGGTGGACGGGAGAGACACTTTGGATACATCGGTATGAGGAGCTCGTATTGTTACAGTAAGAAGTCCTGTTAACGCAATTTTCCAACGGCGAACCCTGGAGAAGACGACTGGGGAATAATGATGTCGTAAACAGAAGGGCATGTACACGAGAAGGTGAAGAAGCGACCAAAGTGAGACCGAGTTTTATGATACATCATCAGACGGGATTCATCTAATTCGTGATTGTCCAACGGGGACGCCGGTTAAGGTGCTCATGCCGAGCCAGTGAGGCGGCGTTGCTTGGAAGACCAGTTCTTGTGCACCCGCATATGCTGACCCAGGTTGTCGTGCCTGCTGAAATCCTTGCCGCATCCGGGGTATGGGCATTTGTGCGCTGCACGAAGACGTAAATCGGCAATACGCAGAACGGAAGCGAGACATGAGACTTACGCTTCTCATTGGTATGAATGCTCCGTACGTGTCGCTTAAGATGCTCGCCCCGCGCGAAGCACTTGCCGCAACCATCCACCATGCATGTGTACGTCCTCGTGTTCTACGAAAAAAGAAGGATGGTGACTACCGTTAGACGTGTCTCGGAAGCGGCCAACGTGGTGAACGCACCTTCTCCACGCCGTTCTCGCTGACGACGATGACCGGTGCGGTGGGAACACGACGGCCTCTGCTTTTCTTCGTTAGGTTGGGGACGGGAATGGGATTGGGGACACGGCGAGGGTCAGAATGTGACGAGGATGAAGTGGAAGAGATTGTTCTCCTCCGACCGCGACCATGAGAGGGGGACTCGAGAATGAAGTCGCTATCGTCGTCCGCTCCGTCATCCTGCTCCATCACTTCGTCCTTTTCCGACCCGCTGCTCTCCGACAGCCGGTCCGCGTCGTCCTCTGATGAGCTCGTGAAACTCACTCGACGCCGCCGCTTATTGTCCTGCGCCACGAGAACGCTCGGGTCCATAACCAGCGCTTGCTCGAGCTCAGACGGAGTGCTCGCACTGTTGATGCTCCCGTAGGAGGCCGTCCTCATGTCGTCATGCAACATCGGGGGTGCGTTGACGGTGACGCTGGGGTCGAGGGCCTGTGGCGGCTTGGGATCGTCCTCTAGCGGTGCATAGCCGGTCTCTGGAGACAGGTTGGGTGATATATGCGCGGGGTTCACAAAGCGTGGTATCGCGTCCGGCGTTGGCGGGTACTGCAAACCGGGCGAGGACGTGAGCATGTACGAGGGCGAGTCAGGAGCTGCATGCATGTATGGCTGCTGGTGAACCGGTGGGCTGAAGGCGTAGGCAAGAGAGGAAGACGAGCCTGCTGCGTACGGGGTGGGGGGAGTGTGCGTGACGTCGGGGCCAGAGGAGTGACCAGGGACGGTATCATAGGAGGCGAGCGAGGTATCGGGGCCAGCACCCCAGTAGGCGGAGTAGAACTCGTTGAAGCCGGTGAAACCAGGCTCTTCCTGCTTGATATACCGGTTGCAGGCTGTCAAGGCCTCTTCATAGGTCGAGGGGGACATGGGGGCTGACGCTTCGAATGGGCCAGTGGGAAAAGAGCTGGACTCTTGCGGGTGCGGTGCCCTGTCGGTGGCCGGCCACGAGGCTGGAGACACACCGCTATACTCGCCGCTGTAGCCGTTCGCAGGTGCTGTGGGGCTGTAATCCGTGTCCATGGCGTGATGGAAGGATGTCTCGGGTTGGCTCTCGACGTTCATAGATGATCCTGGATAAGACGACGAGGAGCAATCGAGAGAGGGCTGGTAGCCAAAGGACTGAGAGTGGGGAGGCGGGATTGGCCGTGGTGCAGACGATCGTAGATAGGATGATTGTGCGGAGAGTACGGGCTGGTACTGGGCTGAATTGGAATAGCGGGGGATGGGGTAATGGTTATTGGCGACGTGGAGGAGAATGGTAGGCTCCATGAAGGAGGCAGCGGCATATGACATGGAACTGTAAGAGACAGAGACGGATGAGCGGAGGGGGGCTTGGAGGAGGCGGATATGAGGACGGGTACGGATGGCCACCATCCGCCCGGGGCGTCGGAGAGGCAGGTTTAATATGTGGACAGGTACGGACCTTTGCAGTGGGCCAGGCTTAACCCAAAAGAAGGGTAGAGGCGCGGGTGTGATCGACCACGCGCCATTCGCTGGTGCGCTGCGACTCAGACTCGGCGTGGGCGAATCAATATCGTCCGCTCCAGACATATTGTAATATTCAGCCGATCCGCCGCTGCACAAGCGTCGTGACTCAGCGTGGCCGTCGTCGAGACAATAAAAGGATCGATAACTAGTGTAGGCGAAACCTGTGATGGCGACCAGCGGAGGGCACTGCACCATCGCCCAGGGCACTTGGCCTTGTGCCGGGGCTTCATGCAGAGAGTGCGTCACCTGTATATATCTGCTGCTCATCTGTAGCCAGCTGTTGTTCCTTGTTGAAATGCAAGAACACTCTCGCTCCGAGCTTCGTCATCGCCCGCCGAGAGTGCGTTGCTGTGCCCGTGGGTTGCCAATTCAGGTGTGCTGGGTGCCGGTGGTGCCACTGCAGGCGGATAGCTTCCCACACAGCTTCAGAGCACCGTAGCGCAGCGGGTACGCCGGTGGTAGCATCGCCGCGGATATGGATGTACTATCCGGCAGAAAATTGGGGGGATTCTCCCAGATACAGACATCGCAGCTCGCGGCCTTCCCTTCATCTGGATCTAAGTTAAAATCCCCGATCCTGCGCTTGATACAGTAACTAGGCTAATCCCTTTTCGGCATGAAGCAACTCTCGATCGCCCATTCCTATCTGCGTACTCGTTCGTGACTAAAACTGCCGCATTGGGAGTGGCACAGATATCTCCTCTCCAGTCTATTTGTCGTCTTTCCTTGTCTGCCACAACTTTCGGGGTGTCACGCAAAACACTCGCTCTTATCCACCAACATCAGTGACGGAGATGCTGCCATTGTGCGTCGATAGTGAAGAGTGCAGAAGTTGATGGCCCGTGATGCGCTAGGTGAAAATTTGAACGGTGCGCCGACAGCGCACCCATGCTCATGAGTCCCAGAACGGTATATCGACCGCATGACCGCGTACAGAGCGCACTCTATCCCCCTTCAAATCGCGTGGCATGGCACCCACTTTCCTTTCCAAGCTCCCTCTCCGCTGGCACTCACGCACCATAAAAGAGACCGCATAACAGGAAACCTCCAAGCAATCCTACACGAGCTGCTTCCCTGTCGCATTGATAACGCACTATTCACGTACAAACACGGCCAGCGGACGCTCTCATTCCCACTAGAACCCACTGCGGCAGGTCACAAATTGTCGGCTATTCGACCACATGCCCTGCGCCCTGAAAAAATCAACGCGGTCAGCATGCGCATACGTACGCGATATCTGCTCCGCGAGCGGACCCTCGTTGAATGAAATTCGCCTTTTGAATGGGTCACGGAGAATATCAACACTGTACATGAATAGGTAAACTTACGAGAACTGTAACGGCATGAAGAGACACACCTAATGAATCTCGCGGATCAAGTCCTGATTCACATGTGAACTATCACTTGAACAGAGGAACGAACACCGCGGCACTCTCTCAAGGACAGCTTCGCCAGGCACCGTGAGAAGGTGGAACGGCCATTAACTGGCACTTTCACAAGGAAAGACGTACAAATTTCTCAGTGCCATCGCCTATCAAGCTTCCCGGGGACTCATTTTGACAGACGTAACCGAGCACGATCGTGATGCCACGATGTCATCAACGCAAGAAGCATTTGCTGTCACCACGGACCTTCGGCTTCGGGATTGCCCGCACAAGCGGCACGGCCCTAGTCAGTGTGTCGTCTCTTCGCTACTAGCGTGTCAGTGTGGGAGAATCAACGACAGACCAGCGATTCGAAAGCTTCCGCGTCGGACAGAACTTGCCTATCAATCAACTCCGAATCCCCAACTGTCGAGCTCTGGATAGTGGCAAAGCGACATCATGACGAAATCAAGGTATATGAGCGCTAGAGGGCCAGGTGGTGGTCAAGTGGCCAGCGACGATGAGCGAAAGCGCAGAACTCGAAGCTTAAGATTCGTTGATGGCTTAACGGCCCGACGAAGCACAAATGATAGCGAGCTTCTCGGGCGCCTGGGACCGGAACAACATGATCGACATGGCGAACGGCCGAGAAAGTCACGTTCGACTCGCTGGGCCACAGCAGATCGGTCACGGTGGAGCACTGAGCCACAGACCGGAGTAACTATACTTGTGCCATGCACTGAAGCCCGCGGAGAGCATTGCACGCGGGCTGTCGAGCAGGACCTGAGCGCAACATACTCGGACAGCCGTATGACCAGTGTCCAGTCTTCCGGACCTTCGATGCCTGAGAGACAGTCCCAGGCGCCCTAGTTCCGCCGGGCCGCCCGTAGGGATCTTGCATTCGGAATTATGTCAGAATATGTCAGACCAAGGTTGGCAGCGAAGTCGATGCAATTGAAAGGGGAACCGATGACTTGGTACGCTATCTGCTGGTGGCGCTCCGAAATGTCCGTCGCTGTACTTCACGAGGGACTCCCCGCATTTGATATGTGTCCATAAGCGTATGCGTGTTGACTGTGGCAGCTGTATCGGACGAGCGAAAGGTGCGCGATGTGTTTTGCAAAATTAAGCGGACGCGGGGTACAGAACTCTGGGCTGTGGAGCAGAAGCACATAGGTCCGATAGCGTGAGTGCCGCAGCGCGATAAGAAACGGCGACGGAGCGAGTGGATGGCTGCCTCGGAGGAAGTTGCTAGAAGCCAGGTGCGGCCATTGTAGAGAAGCAAGACAAAGACGGCAGAGGCTCCCAGGCGAATACATCGGAAGGCGCTGAGGCAGGAAGGCGTCGAGCGAGTGCCCATTGTTCGAAGTTGCAGATCAGGCTGCGCGGGAGAGTCGGCGAGCCGTCACCGTGTGGAAGACTCTGCGCATAGCCCGCCTGGGTACTGCTGTAATACTGATACAAGGGATCCACGGTGAGCATTTCAAGGCTGCGCTCCTGAAATGCATTTTTTTCCGGAATACTAAAGAGTCAGGTGACGCAGGATTTTCTTTTTTTGACTCACTGCAGTGGCCGCTTGCGATTTTTTTGTGCAGAGGATGTTCGAAGAAATCTAAGCGAGCGGCCAATCAGCACACGCCGTAGCTCTACAATCATTTCTAAGCTCCGGTCAGAACCACAATACCGTATTGGCCTTGTCCGATCCCGCCCGTGGCCCGCCCGCCGGAAGGGAATTTAGGCGTTGCACCGCCTCCGGAGCAAGCTGAACACTCTGGACCGCAATTGACGTCTGCTAGGAATAATAGGACAATTGTACGCATCCGATAGCACCGGATCGGTCGTCGCCATTCTCCCCGCCGACTCATGCCTAGCCTGGGCGGGAGGACGATGGGCTGCGGGATTTCCATCCTGAAACATGGCGGACTCCACTGCCGAGCGGCATAGGCACATAGTAACGGAGGAGTGCAAGTCTAGAACGGTAGGTTGGGTGGTTCACCTGTCCCAACATTGATGCAAACGACGAAAATGCGTTTCAATCGCCATTGGACGTGCGACGATCGAGAGGGAACAGTCCAATGGCTTCAATTGGTTAGGACCGATGGCTATCCGTGGAGCTCGAGGGAGTCTGGAACTTGATCGAGTGCGTGGATGGATTTCTTGACAGAACTGGTGTCTGAGCTGAGACACCACTCTCCTATAGGTCGGTGAAACAGACTCAATTTAGATACCACACAGGGATGAGAGTGTGGATGCGGAGTCGACTCACCGTCCTGTCAAAGACATTTTGAAAAGTCTTGCCTTGGCTGGAGCGGCTGTGTGTCTGCGACAAGGTCTAGCGTGACGTATACGGAGACTCGGAAAAATAGCTGACCGTTAAAATTTGTCCAAGGGTCCACAATGTGCCTCAGCAACGCCTCCCCAGTCGTGCGTCGATCAGGAAGATAAAAATCCTCACCGGAAATGGAAGTGCCGGTAAGGATCGTAGCCACCCGGCCACAATGACGGGCGCTTTCG
This sequence comes from Laetiporus sulphureus 93-53, assembly GCF_001632365.1. Classification (NCBI taxonomy): domain Eukaryota; kingdom Fungi; phylum Basidiomycota; class Agaricomycetes; order Polyporales; family Laetiporaceae; genus Laetiporus; species Laetiporus sulphureus. The sequence continues at coordinate 141,545 of NW_024468574.1, forward strand.
GTTAGAGGGGCAATCAGGATCAACGATCTCTATACATTGCACGTGGCATCCACGTGATTCTCTGTGGCTGCTGATGGCTGATGTCGATGAGCGTTCGTTCCAGTCCGTTTCATGCAGTCATCATCACTGGTGTGTTCGCAAGCTTCGCCAGCTGCAACGTACGACCTATCTGACTTCATGTCGGGACGCTTTATGCGTCCTCGTAACTTCATCAATCATTGAGAGCGCCGGAGGCAATGATCATTATCAGGTGCGTTCGATACTCCCTCGCCTGCTCCACTGAGAGTCCGATCTAGGCCACAAATGCAGATAACCCATAATTAGAACATCCTTCAATTTTGTGAACCCATCAAAACAGGATGTACTGTGATCCTCCGCACCCGGACGGATGGAAATATGTAAAGACATGGGTGCGTTTCTGTATGAGATCTAGTTTGCCTGATGTCTTAGCCCTGCTTGGACTGTTCGTCATAGGACGAGACGCCAGTCATGCCTGAGTCTTGCAAACCCCTTTCATTCTATCTCAATCGTCCACTAGCGCGGCGTTTTATGCCTAATCTGTCATGGGAGGCTCCTCTCGCCGATCGCGAGCCCATTGAGCCACAATCTCTTCCACCTGTGGCATACACCCCAAAACCTCCTCCAAAGCCCAAGGATCCTCTGGAAGCTGCGGGTCTGCTCATTATGGTCGATGGGCGTAGGCACATGATGGTGAATGGCCAGCTAATGGAGGTCATGCACGAACACCATCCTGGCCCACAATCGTTCCGTGGGCGTGTTTTTCCCGTTCCTGGGGTGAGCAAGAAGGGGCGAGGGCGCCTTCCTCCTACGGGCAAAGATCCGACGAGGAAAGGCGCTACGTATACCTGCAAAGTGGAGGGTTGTCGTAAGACGTTCGGTCGACATGCACATCTGAAACGTCACATTGAGTCTCTCCATACCCATGAAGAGAGTGAGTGTGGGTTTCTGTCCGGTATACACGTTCACATTTTGAAATGTGCTACAGAATACATGTGTGCACTGCCATTCTGCGATAAGTCGTTCAAACGACGGGACAACCTCTTGCAACACGAGCGGAAACATAAGCATTACCAAGCGTTCTTTGATTGCACGGAGAAGTTCGAGGGCGAGCTGATGCCTCAGTATCGCCCACGCGACGCGGACCCCGAGACGCTTGCAGAACTGGAAAAATACAAGGAAGCGTTCAAGAATCTCCTCGAGCAGGCTGCGTCCGGTATTCCGTTCAGCTTCCCTATACAGTGGGATCTGTACATGCCCAAGCCGGCAGAAGATGATGAGTCGGATGGAGATGACGCTGCTGACGGTGACGCCACGATGAGCGCGGATGGTCCGGCAAGTGGTGGTGGCTCAACGTCCGGAGGTGCTGTGGCAAATGGAGGTGCCACAAGCAGCAGGGATACCACGATGGTATCATCTACAAGCCTGGCATCGATCACGTCTTTTGCGATGTCTATCGCGGCTGGACATCACTCTTTCGGAACTCAGCCTTTATCATCTTCAACGTCTGTATGGCACATTTGAAGCCTCGTTCCTTTGCTATAGCCTTGCGATATGATTTACTTTGCTATCTCGTTCTCGCAGACGCTCTGCTAGCGATCCCAATAACTGTTTGTCGTGCTCTGTATATATTGCTCTCTCAGTCAACGATATTATCTTGTACAACTCTTGCTTTGCGTGCCGTAAAGGTCCGTTGAAGAACCCTTCAAGCCCGCTGTACAGGCTCAGATCAACCGATCAGATTATCCGCATTAGGCGGCGGCGTCTTTTCCTCCGACCCCCACCCGATCAACTATTAGCGTACGCTTGTAAAGTATGCAGTAACCTCGTCAATTACGCCGATTGTCTCCTCGCAGTGCTAGTATTTTTCCATATCGCTGCCATCCACGGTTGCTGTGTACGTTACCGCGTCTCCAACCGCTGGTGTCAAGTGCTGCGGCAGCTGCGCAGTCCCCGACCGACCCGGCGTAACCTCAAGCCACAGCTTCCGTAAAACCTACAGCCTACACCTACGACACAGCTCAACATCTCGCGTCGGCAGCCCGACGGAAGCGCGTGGGACTATTGCAACTCGGACAGCCTCCGTGTTCGCCGCTCAGACGCGTCTCGCCTTGGAGATCTTGCGACTCTACTTGATACCGACACGCGACACGTGTTCCTCGCCGGCTGCGACACCAATATGGCTGAACCGGGTGTACGCAAGCGAAAATTCAGAAAGACATTTAAGCCCGCCGGCGATGAGGCCCAGGCCACAGTGAGCTACACATTCTCACTGGTTCGCACTCTCATTCACCAGTGCGGAAGAATGCTACCGCACAAACAAGTAGCGATGCTGCTATGCTGAAGACGGTGTTCTTGGTGATACTGCTCACGGCCGGTATTTGGCTATACAAAGTGCGTCGGGAATGTCCAGGTTCCCATGCCCACTGACTGGAGGATTTGGGACAGAATTACGACTACAGGTCGTTCTTCCGATGGCGCAAGCAACAGGCTGCGTGGGATTTTGACGAGGAGAGCAGGAGGGAGGTCAAATTTACCGCCGACGTACCGAAGCGAGATGCGATACTCGCGGCTTTCAAGGTAAGGCGCCTATATGCGTGTCCAATGTTCACTGTTGACACTTTGCAACAATAAGCATGCGTGGTCGGCGTACGGTATGCAGCAGTGCCTACATTACGGATGAGCCTGATTGAGACAACCAGAGAGGGATGCTATGGGCGACGATGAGTACCATCCCATCGGCAAGTCCGGGACCAACCTCACTGAAGCGGGTGGCATCGGCTATACCGTTGTTGATTCGATTGACACGATGCTCATCATGGGCCTCGACGACGAGTACGCCCGAGCGCGGCAATGGGTGGCGGAGGATTTGTCGTTCGAGCGAGATGGCAGCTTCAACACGTTCGAGGTGGGCACATCCACTGATCGCCTTATCCACCGTTCCCTTGTCTGAAGCCACCTAGACAACTATCCGCGTGCTTGGAGGCCTGCTCTCGGCATATCACCTTACGGGTGACACGATGTACCTCGAGCGCGCTACTGATCTTGCTGACCGTATCACGCCGGTCTTCAGTACGCCGACTGGTCTCCCTCATTCTATGGTGAATCTGGCGCATCGGAAAGGCGTCCCGGATAAGGATAATAGAGGACTGGTCAGCACTGCTGAGGTGTCTACGCTGCAATTAGAGTTCAAGTATCTCAGCTACTTGACCGATGAATCGGAATATTGGAAAAAGGTGGAGAAGGTATGGCATGGCCGTTGCATAATTGCTGCTGTTTGCTAACGTGGTGGGTGGACAGGTGATGGAAGTCTTGAAGAATGCGCGTATCGCCACCGGTTTGGCATCAATTTTCGTGAAGTGAGTTATTGCACCGCTTGATATGTTGTCCATGGCATCTCATGCTGCCCATTCTGAGTCCAAATGATGGGAAGTTCGCCATAGGACCTATTCGCCTTGGTTCAAGGGGAGATTCATACTATGAATATTTGCTGTAAGAAAAGCTCTTCGCTGTCCGACTGGATGTCGCGATGCTTATTGCCTCACAACAGAAAGCAGTACATTCAAACGGTATGCCACTTCACGTCACAGGCCGAGATGTCGAATTAATTACTATTTAGGGCAGCACAGAGCTGGTATACCGCCAGGTTAGCTCAATTCATCAATGATGAAAGTATCTCATAGTCATGACGCTCGATCAGATGTACGATGACGCGATGCTTGCAGTGCACACGCACCTGATGAGAAAAAGCGAGAGGGAGGGACTGACTTACACAGCAGAGATTCTTCCCGAGCGCGACCGCGAAGGTAGAATGTATGCATCTACGCCCGTCTACCGACTCATCTGCTGACGCGGCCTTCACAGTACATGGCGCATGGTGCCGAAGCAGGACCACCTCGTGTGTTTCTTCGGTGGCTCGTTGATGCTGGGGGCAACTGTCACGGGCGCAACGACGCAGCCGGTGTCGATCCCGCCGCGCACGGAGGAGCTCACTGCGCAGGGCAAGCGGGACTGGCTATCTGGCATTGAGCTTATCAAGACTTGCATGGCGACGCATGAGACGGCTACGTGAGTGATTGTGCTGCGTGATCGTTTATGACTTTGCCTTGAGCCCGATCGTTTATGCAGAGGCCTGTCGCCGGAGATTGTGCATTTCAGGGTACCCGGAGACGGTATCGAGAGCAAGCATGATTGGTATATCAAAGGGGCAAGGTAAATGATGATGACTACTCTCTGGCTGCCCGAAGGATCTTCCTGAATACCAATTGTAGGCCGGGGCACACTCCTTACGATGCCCGCTATATCCTCCGGTAGTTCTTTGTTCCTTCTCACTCATACGACCACACTGAACACCGCATATTTGTAGCCCGGAAACCGTTGAGTCGCTCTTCATCGCTTACCGTCTCACGGGCCACCCGCAGTACCGCGAATGGGGCTGGAACATCTTCCAAGCGATTGAGAAGTACTGCAAGGTCGAATCGGGTGGGTACGCGAGCGTGCTGAATGTGGACGAGGTGCCTGTCCAGTTGGAAGATAAAATGGAGACCTTCTTGATGGTAAGGGGCTTAGCTTTGGTATGATTGTATGGCGAGAGTTGGTAGCTGACTTGGCGGTGATTTGATAGAGTGAGACACTAAAGTATCTATATCTGCTCTTCTCGGACGACACCATCTTGCCACTATCCGGTATGTATTCGCTTTCAACGCTTGCGTATCATATTGCTGATCGTCCGCCATGGTCAGATTATGTGTTCAATACGGAGGTACGTCGAGTGCGTCTTTCTGATGTTGTTCCTCATCAGCTTGTCTTCTCTGCCAGGCACATCCTTTCCCGATCTTTCACCCCACCCTGCGCACAGGCTTCTTCTGATCAATCCCTGAACGACACATGTAGCATGGAACGCACTGTACGATCTATAAAAGATATTATGATACCTCGTTGGTTGCGTTGTGCTGCAGTCGACAACTCTCTCTCGGGCCGGTATCGGTGGGTTTAAGCATAAGTGGCTACTGACAAGCCTGTATTCCAACCTAGCGAATGATACAGCATAGATTGCAGTTACGAAATAGGTATGCGTGTTGCATAGACGGGTGGTAGCATATGGGTATTCGTGAGTACAAATCGTAACGTCGTTACTGCTGATATATCTTCAGAACAATTCTACTGCAATCTCCCTTCTCAGGCTCTAGTCCAACAATTATACACATACATAGTATTCTTGTTACTCCCTGTCCTCGCTGATTATGCATCAGGATGCTCGACACAAGCAATCTACGTCATGTTTGCGACGATCTGTGCGTAGGACGGACCAGACGGACCAGCCGGAGCGCCATCCTCATCTTCAGCGGAAATGTGCTCCCAAGGCTCGTCTACTTCGGGCACGGCTGATGCTCGGTCGTCGAGCGCAATCACGGGACGCACGTTCGGGATGACTTCGTAGTCCTCGGCTGCGAATCACGTCCGAGTCAGCACTGTCGCTTCCGGGGGCGACGATCGTGGACAGGCTTATCATACCTTTCGGTTTCCGGGTCTTCGCGGGCTTGATCAGGGAGGCGAGGTCCACCTCCCGCACTCCGCGGACATGCGCGATAACACCATCGTCGATATCGAGGGAGCCGCTCTGCTCATCCCGCGGCTCCAGTGGGGCGTTCTCCTGCCCCTCTACCTCCGACACGCCCCACACGCCGCCTTTCACCCCGGAACGACGTGTGTGGGCCGTGCGGCACACCAGACACGCGCCGTCGCTTGCCAGGCGCTGTACGCTCTTGCGTTGTTTGCGCTCGCGGGCGCGCTCGACCTCCACCGTCTTCTTCGCGCGCTGCCGTTCGTGCTCGTATGCACGTCTGTCCTTCAGAGCTGGGCCCTGAGCCGTGGGCTGCGCAAGCTCGGAATCACGCTTGGACCGCTCGACGGATGCGGTGTGCTGCGGTGAGGTGGCACGGTTGAGAGTACGACCAGCGGCGAGAAGGAGGGCGGGCATGGTTGATAAGTCGGGATGGATGTAAGTCTACGTGAGGGTGAGGGTGTGGAATGCGAGGTGGGCGGGGGTGCACTGGTTGATATATTGATGCGCTGCGGGGCGGTGCAGAGATGGTGGTGGTACGAGGAGAAGAGGCGGAAGCGACCTATTGTGCGTCTTGTGTGCGGGACCGCTGGGTGGGAACGGGAGATAGCGACTGGCCGGGTATCATGTGTCTTTCTGGCAGAGCTGCCTCCGCGTCGGTCACCCCAATCGGGCCGTCTGTGGTGACGCGACAAAACGCGTCGCGTCGACACATAGCAGAGGCGCCCGACGCGTCCCGGCACATCCCGGTCCGACTCACTCGGAATCACCTTCGCTTCGGTTCAAATGAATGTAACTGTTCGATTGATTCATTATATGCATCTATCTAGTCATATTGACTCAGTGATTGGCCAAAGAAGCGATTCATGACTGTCTATGACTGTTCTTGTTGTCTCAACTCAATTGTACGCCATCGATCCAACATCTCAACACAACTGTGCTCTGTCAGGTATCGTTTTCATTGCGTTTCTTTCCCTTCAAATGACAGCAGAGTACAGTCTATGATTGAGCGCAGCACTTCTTCAACTTACACCCTCTTACAACTTCCTGACTCGCGCGCATTTTTACTTGAGCAGAGCCGGGGGCGTGTGTCCGGCAGCGAGACCCTTCGCGCCCGCGTAGACGCCGTTGCCAAGCTCCTCCCTGTGAAGCATAGATGGTCAGTACAGCCATCCATATTGACCGAGATAATGTCATACTCAATGCGGAGCAGCGCGTTGTACTTCGCAACACGCTCGCTGCGTGCAGGTGCACCGGTCTTGATTTGGCCAACACCGAGGGCGACAACGAGATCGGCGATGAACGTGTTCTCCGTCTCACCGCTGCGGTGCGAGACCATTACACCCCAGCCATCGGACTGCGCGAGCTGAGCGCTGGATAAGAACGATGGGTGAGCATGCTCTCCTCTTTTTGCGATGTCGTCTTATACTTACGCCTGGATAGACTCAGAGATGGTACCGATCTGGTTGACCTTGAGCAGGAGACCGTTGCACGCCTTCTTCTCAATTGCAGTCTTGATGCGCAGAGGGTTCGTGACTGTCAAGTCATCGCCGACGATCTGGATGCCGCTGTTCTTCGTGAAGTGGGTCCACGCCTCCCAGTCGTCCTGGTCGAAGGGATCCTCGATCGAGACAATCGGGTACTTCTTCACGTAGCTCAGGTAGAGATCTGCGAGCTCGACGCTGGAGATCCACTTAGTCGGGTCCGAGTTGGCATTCTTGAAGTCCAGGTCGTACTTGCCGTCCTTGTAGAACTCGGACGAGGCGACATCGAGCGCGATCTTGATCTTGCCTTCATAGCCCGCTTTCTTGATCGCCTCCGTGAGCAGCTCGAGCGACTCCTCTGCGCCAGAGACGTTCGGAGCGAATCCACCTTCATCACCGACGTTCACAGCTGTTTCACGTCCGTCGTGAGGTTCTTCATAGTTTCTCGCAGTAGACAAGGCGCATATACCCACCATCAATACCATACTTCGCGCTAATGACCTTCTTAAGCGTGTGGTACGTCTCGGTACCCAACTTCATCGCCTCCGTGAAGGAATGCGCGCCAGTGGGAAGGAGCATGAACTCCTGGAACGCGAGCTTGTTGCCCGCGTGCGAGCCACCGTTGATAACGTTGAACGCGGGGCACGGGAGGACGAAGGGCGGCTTGACACCCGCGAGATCTGCGAGGTGCTGGTAGAGGGGGACACCCTTCTCGGCCGCACCCGCCATCGCGACGGCGATGCTGACACCGAGGATCGCGTTCGCGCCGAGCTTGCCCTTGTTGGGCGTGCCGTCGAGCTTGATCAGGAAGTCGTCGATCTCCTTCTGCGCGGTGACCGTGAGGCCGGACTTGATGAGCTCCGGCGCGATGGTGTCATTCACGTTGGCGACAGCCTTCAGGACACCTAAGGAGTGCGTGAAGGTGCGAGAGAGTTTGGGGGACGACGCGACGCGTACCTTTTCCGACATAGTTTGCCTTATCGCCGTCACGGAGCTCGACAGCCTCGTGAATACCAGTGGACGCGCCAGACGGCACCGACGCGCGGAAGAGTCCTACGAGTACACCGCGTAAATCCTCAGTAATTTCTTGATACTACATGTGCTTGTACGTAGAGTAAAAGCTCCCACTGACCTTTCGCAGTGTAGAGGTCGACCTCTACGGTGGGGTTTCCGCGAGAGTCGAAGATCTGCACGACGATCAGATGCTGCGCCGCTGTAGAGAGTATGTGCACGTACCTGGCGGGCGTGGACTTTCGTGATGGACATGGCGATGTGTGTGCGATGGGGTGAGGAGAGAACTGGCGCGTCAGGATGCAGCGCTGGGGCTTTATACTACGGGACCTCGCACGTGGTCCGTGAGGGAACTCTGCGGCACTCGTACGCCATCGATGCTCCAGCCGTGCAGCGCGTGTCCTTCTCTTCTCTCAACTCTGGGGCGTTCTCGTTCGTCTCGATCTGCACTGAATGAGGATACCGAAACTGTTGCGATGCCTGAGGCTCATGACTGGCTCGGACGATGTTGCGACCCTGCCAGTAACGTATGCTTCGTACGTTCTACTGGCGTGGTACGCGAGCCCAGAAGCTACCCGGGTTCAGCATATCGCATCGAAGGCGTCTGGGTCTGATCGAAGTCTCCTCCGCTTCAAATGTGCCTTGCAGTGTCGTGATTGGAGGGCCGGAACTCGAGGAAAGAAACAGAAAAATTAACCGAAGTATTGGGTAGAGTGGCCAGCGGTTCCCAATTGCCTTGTTATATCAAACAGTTCTACGTTGTTTGCGACCAACTTGCACTGTAAGTTATCTGTCGGATGTACCAGGATGTACCTAGTTCCTGGGCGCCTAACCTCGGTGCTGCAACTCGGTGTCCCCTCTGTCCGCTTTCTACTTGACGTACCCCGATGCATTAGCAGCGGTCGCTGACATCGGCACACATTCACATTCGACCCTACACAAAGCCCTTGCGCAGTGAGCATGGTGGATTCTTCCGGTACGCTCGTCATCTCTCCCCCCTTCCAAAAACAACCGTATTCAATAGAGCATATTTGAGCTTAGGCTGCACGAGGATATGGCATGGGTTCGCCTCTAGAACATCGCAATTCAGTTTCTTGTCATTGATCAGTCTTTCTGATTCCATTCCTGGTGAGCAGTGACCCATGATGGTTCCTTCAAAAACTCAAGCAATTGTGTCCATGACTACGCGAATCCTGCCATAGTCGCCCTGACGCTTCGGTATCAGAAAAGAAGTACTCTAGAGTTCCGGCTGCCGTGATCAAGGAATCATGAATCAGGGCCGATCTGACGATCCGCAGAGAACGTGATCTTTGTGCGACTGGGCATTTGAGCTCTGCGAGCTGAGCGTGCATTCTCTGCCTCTCCGGTAATCATTATATAAGTATTACCTTGTCCTGAGGAGCCTCACTAGGTAAGCCGAGGTTAAATATGGTCCTGCTGCTCTAATCTTCCCACCAGGCGTCGCTGCGGTTGACCAGCCTCATGTCTGACTCTGATCGAACGATCATTATGAATATTGTCCCAACGACGCGGCATTTTGTAGTCAAGTTGTATTGCGGTCGCCGTTTAGGGGTCACAAGGGCATTTCTTATCCCACGTTTCCTCATGGATGGTCACCGCGTGTGAGGTGGTGTACCAACACCTCCCATATCATTACGAATAAAGTGCGCCTTCCACAACGGCCAAATAGCACGAGTGCGTCAACGTGATATGAGTTCGCTATCCGGCAATCTCATTTTAGAGGAATCACTGATGCAGTCAGGGCACTTGCCGTTAGCGCATGTGCCTCCTAGGTTCTATACTAGCAGACAAAATCTTATGTTGACTTTACTGTGATGTTATTCGGTCGCTGGATCGATTTGAACTCGATTTAATGTTCACAGATTCCTGGACTGGCAATCTTCAGTGCAACTATCTTTGTGAGTCTTTCATTGTTATTGAGCATGTATTCACTAGACTCTCGCGTCGAAATGTACAAAGCGCAGCGTCCACGTCAAACCCTATAGGTCTTTCCGCAGTCACACGTCAAATTACGCTGTTTCATCTGAACATGACAACTTGATCTTCGTGACCTGCTTCTATACTTATTGAGATGTCGAAGAAGCTAGGATACTCATCTGCTGGACGCACTGCGGACTCAATGAGAGCTTCTCGCTAGGGCGTGGAGTCAGTCCGCTTGCAAGGATGGTGTTGCTCGAGCCACATAGCCTTCATTTACAAATTGCAGTTTCCCTTCACAGTGCGCCGTAATGTTCTCAACCTCGTGGTGCATCACACCATCAAGAATGACGCGATGGTCGATGAGAAGTCAGGTATCGAGCTATGTCTCGCCATTGTCTTGAGCTGCCTTCGCTAATCTTCACGTTTCACATTACAGATTTAACACCCTTTGATCCATCACTGACAGCGCCTATTGAAACTCTGGTAACTGCCGTGATTGGAAGCGCCTGTTGTACTCGTATCCCGAGTTCGACGGATTGGAGGACGAGAATCCGCTTGTCATCCCTGACATCATCCGCAAGAAAATATTCGAACTCTATGGACCCGATGTGCCATCATCTAGCGTCTGCTTAGTGACATATAGTTGGACAGTCCGTCTCAAATTCAAGAAGTACGAATTGGGCGAGCTACTCCGTTGTTGTGTATGCCGGGATACATTCGTCGGCGCGTTCACAACTTCCACACGGAGCATTTCGCAAACTATCGCGAAAACCTGGTATTCGAGATTAGAACATTCGTGCATTTTGAAAGACAAGCTTGTCCCGAAATATTCCAAGCACATGTCCCTCGATCCGGAAAGCGTGAAGCCAGTCGTCAATCGCGGTCTCTTGCTGCGCATTGAGGGTGAAAAGGTTGGGGCGCATGTTGCTTCTGTATAACTGCATCAGACTGATGTTACACTGTCCTCGACAGCCCGACGGGTCTCGTGCTGACTTTTCGGACTTACCATCCATTGAAGCGGTGGTATTCTCGCAGAAGATAATTCAGACAGACCGCCGTGGGCATTCTCTTCCTGGGCTGGGTATCCCCGACTACCATCCCGATGTGCGGGTGGGCAGGAGGGAAGGTACTGGCGGCTTGCAGTGAGTATGGGCAAAAAGTGCCTGCATGACAGATTGCTTTATGTCAAACTCTGTATCTGTACAAGAAGCATGCTACCACCGCTCCAAGAATCGTTGCAATTTGCGTTGTATCACCATTTAACTCAGCCTGGAGCCTTGATTCGCGCTTGACGCGGCCAAGTACCAGCAGGGTTCGTCTCTCGAACGTGTAACTCGTATGATGTAGTCAAACAACCAAATATTGAAGTTTCCGAGAATGGCGGCCTAACCCAACTGACGAAGAAAGCCGCGAGCGAGTTGAGTGACAGCGGCTGAGAGCCCTGCTGAGATGGCCCGAGTGAGACTTCAAAACTTCAAAGGTGAACCGGCCCGACCTGGCCGCGTACCGATCTGGCAAGGTCGCTCACGACTTTTTGCGCGCAAGCGACTCCCGCGCCTCGCATTCCACTAACCCACCATGGCACCTACCAAAAAGACGGCAACGTCTGGAAAGACGAAGTCGTCTTCCCAACCGACCTTGAAGAGGGTTAAGGGCGAGAACTTCTACCGCGATGCAAAGGCCGCCGCCCGCCTGAAGATGTTGAACGGCGGGAAGCCCGTGCGGGACAGGGACGGCAAGATCATCCAGGCGGCTGCGTTTCAGAAGGGAGAGGACGAGACGAAGCCTGGGAGAGTGCAACCTGACCGCAGGTGGTTCGGTGCGTGAAGAGACACTGCTGCAAGCAATCGAGGCATGCTCAATGTTCACCAGGGAATACCAGGGTTATCTCGCAGACTGCACTGGACCACTTCCGCACAAGTCTCGCGAACAAGCAGCATGATCCGTACTCTGTACTGCTACGTCGAAACAAGCTGCCAATGGCCTTGCTCGATGATGTCGCTAACCCGAACCTGCGCAAGGTGAGCGCAGGTCTCCGTACGGTTTCGACAAAAGTTAATATTGCAGAATCGTTGGTAGCGCTCACATATCGTCGAGACGGAACCTTTCAAAGACACATTCGGGCCTAAAGCACAGCGCAAGAAGGCGAGGATTGACGTGGGCACCTTCGAAGAGTTAAGCAAGCTCGGTGCGGCTGCGGCAGAGAAGGCAGAGGCAGCTGGTGATGCAGTCGAGGAATCGGCAGGTTCGATATCCTGCTTTTCTTCAAATTCCATCCAAATTTACGCTCTTTATGCCATGCATTCGCAGAACCTGGCGCATCGACATCAGCATCTGCTGACTTCCAAACACATGCCGATGTGATTGAGCCAATCTACGCCAAGGGTACTTCACGCCGCATATATGGCGAGCTCTACAAGGTTATTGACTCCTCGGACGTGATTTTGCACATACTTGATGCTCGGGACCCGATGGGGACACTGTGTGAGTCTGTTCTGGAGTACATCAGGAAGGAGAAGGCGCACAAGCAGGTCGTGCTGGTCATCAACAAATGTGATCTTGTGCCGAATTGGGTGACTGTGAGAGTGTTTGCCTACTAGTCCTTTACAGCAACATCTAATAATATCGTTGTAGGCTCGATACATACAATATCTGACCCCACGATACCCTACCCTTGCATTCCATGCTTCGCCCAACCATTCCTTCGGCAAGGGATCTCTCATTCAGCTTCTGCGCCAATTCTCGCAATTGCACTCTGACAAGAAGCAGATATCCGTGGGCTTCGTTGGATACCCGAATGTGGGCAAGAGCAGCGTTATCAACACGCTAAAAAGCGGAAAGGTCTGCACCGTCGCACCTGTTCCCGGCGAGACAAAGGTACGTAACAACTCGTACGATCGTCAGCATGTCTCACCCGCCCACTTATTCTTCTCTATAGGTCTGGCAATATATCACGCTGACCAAACGCATATACCTCATCGACTGTCCCGGTATCGTCCCGACCTCCGCCAAAGACTCGCAAACCTCCATCGTACTAAAGGGCGTCGTCCGCGTCGAGGCACTCGCTACGCCGTCCGAGCACATACCCGTTCTCATGGAACGTGTCAAGCCGATCTACCTCTCTCGAACGTACGGCGTGTCGCTCCCCGATCCGTCGGACCCCTCGAAGGGTTGGGCACCCGAGGCATTCATGGACAAGTTGGCGCGGATGAAGGGCCGACTGTTGAAGAAAGGAGAGCCGGACATGGAGGCGGTGGCGAAGATCCTGCTGAGCGATTGGGTGCGCGGGCGGATACCGTTCTTCGTCCCTCCGCCGGAGCGGCCGGAGGAGCTGAACGAGAAGGAGGAGAAGGCACGGAAGAGGGCTGAGAAAATGGGCGCAGCGGACGCGAAGGGGAAGGGCAAGGCGAAGGAGGGGCACGGGGAGCAGCGACCTGTAGGCGTGAAGCAGAACTTGGGATCGATCATGCAGAAGAATACGTTTGTCGGGGAGGATGTGCGGCCATTGGAGGAGGAGGACCACGATGAGGTTGGAGACGAGGATGCGGAGCAGAGCGTGGATGATGCAGTTGAAGGAGAAGAGGAAGAGGAGAAGTTGAGCTGGAACGACGTGTTCAAGGGCGATGCTCCCGAAGGCGAGATTACGACTCTCTTCAGCAAACTGGGCGACGATGAAGAGGAGGATGCCTCTACATCAGAACAAAGTGAAAAAGAGGCGGAGGATGTTGCGGACGCCGAGTCCGAGTCGGAACAGCAACTCAAGAAGGAGACTCGCATGAAAACGAACAAGGTAAGGAACACATACAATTGTTGTGTGTCATTGTATGTTCACCTTATGATTTCGCAAATTACAGCGCAAGTCAACGAACTTCTACTCAATGGCAAACGTGAAGAACAAGAATCGTGAAAAGGCTCTGCTCATGAAGTCCTTACGTGCTGGAGGCAAGGATGGTCGCAAAGGTCGTAAAAAGACCTGATGTATGCGTATTTTTTCGACGTCGTCAGCTCTGGGGCAGCAAACGTATCACTCATGCTGCTGTTGACCGGGATGGGGTATATTGCAGCTATATGACAGAATGTCTCTGCGATACTGCATGTCCATATCATGTCCATAGCATGATCACACCCACTTCTGTATCACGTCCGCGATTACGCTCATAGCATCTCCAGTGACATTCCACCCTTCTCCCGAGCTCTGGCCCCAAATCTGACTGTCCCAGGCCTCACCAATTGCCAGAAGCTCATCCGACAAGGCCGTGCTATCGTAGCTCGTCCCATTCTGCGTGATGTTCGCGAGGTACCAGACAAACGTCTGCCACCTGTCTAAGTAGTACGTGCCGACGAGCCCCGCCCACTGCTTCGACGCGTAGTCGTCGATTTCGCCGTCGGGGCCCCAAAGAGTGATTTGATTGCGCGCGTTGTATTCGAGGTAGTCGGCATAGGTGGTATTGCTCCCTGCTAAGCTGCGCGCGTCCGAGATCCAGTTGGCGAGAAGATAATTGTCGTTCGTCCAGAGTAGCGTGTCGATGTCAGAGAGGAGGGCGAGGAGCGGCGCGCCTGCTTCATTGATGGAGGCAGCGGTCGCGTCGGACGTCTCATACGCGGATATGAACGAATTGTATACGTCAATGAACCTGTTCGCGAGGAGCTGCCTTGCGACGTTCACGATGTCGTATGTGAATTCGGGTACATCTAAGAGAGCGGCATTCTGTGTTGCTGCTTCGACTAGATATTGCAGCGCGGGGACGATGGTGGTATTGGTATCATAGGGTATTTCAGTGCAGTGGTGGCCCGTGCGGTCTGTCAGTCCAGAGATGGCGGGGGCCAACTCGAATATGCTCTTGATCGTCGCTTGGGTGTCCGAGTTGGTGTTGCTGTAGACGGTCGTACTGAGGATCCTCCATGCTTCCTGTGCAGCGGAAGGGAGGGAATCGACGTAGTACCGGCGGGCGACCCACTTCTCCGTGTACGAAGTGATGTTGATGGAGGTGGACGACCATGCCTGGTCGAGCAGGATGTCATATACGATCTCGTTCCCCTCCTGACCTTCCATAGTCAGGCCCATGCCCTTCATATTCGGCGACGCAGCAAGCGCCTCGAGCGGGCCAGTGACAAGCTCGGGGAGGTTGCCCTCTATGCCCATGTTCCCGCCATAGTCGTGCAGCTCGCACCAGACCCACTGCTTGCCATAGTACGAGTCCGTGCGCTGCCACTGCGGCTGCGCCTCGGAGTACAGGTCGAGCACGATCATGCTGTCATTACCGGGCACGCCGCCGAGGTACGCAGAGATGCGGTCGGACGTCCAGAAGGACTCGCTCGCGTAGAAGAGCCAGCCCTGCATCATCCAGACCGCCTCGGGGTCCGCGGCGCGCAGCGCGGCGAAGGTGTTCGTGGATATGTTGGTGAGGTAGCCAGTATCGCCGCTGTACGGGTTGTTCTCGTTGTACTGGTCGAGGGTGTAGATGTGCGTCAGGTTCGAGCCGTATGCCGCCTGCTGCTTTGAAATGAATGATTTCTGGAGCGTCGTGAAGAGAGGGTCGAATGGCTCGAGGAAGGACACGTCTGTGAGTGTGGATGGGAATCCGTCCCACTGGCTTCCGTTCACGATCGACGCGTTTGGATAGACCTGAGCCATAGCACGGGGAACGAAACCAGTGAATGCTGGCAACACCGGGGTCATCCCGAGCTCGTACATCCGCTGCACGATCTGCTGCTGCAGGGCATACTGGTCGTCGATCCACTGTGTCGGCAAATCGCCGCCCCAGCTGCCTTGTATGTTACCGAAACGGTTCCACGCCTGGAATGCGGACCCGGAGAGGAAAGAGGCGATGTCTGCGTCGCTGAGTCCTGCCTCCTGGAACACCTGGGTGAGGATGTATTCGTAGCCGACCCATGCCAGAGGCAGATTGACGCCGCGCAGAGCGAGCCAATCCAATTCCAGAGACCATTGGTCGAAATCCCAGAAAGCGGCTGTGTACGAGAAGGTGACAGTGTTGAAGAAGTATCTTTGATCAACGGATCAGCGTCGCGAACCACCAGTGCGTCATCGTTGGTCGGTGTTCGTACCTGTAAGGAACCACAGAGCTTCCATTGACAGGCTGGCCAACCGAGGGTAGGGTGGAAGGCAATTGACTGAGACGAGAACCTGTCCACCAGATGTCAACGCCGCCGTATTCCGTTACGTAGCTACGTTCTGCTGATCAGTTCGATGCATATCATCGTATATTATAGACCCACGTGTAGAGCCCTCTCGCGCACGCGATGACGGTTGTGCATTGGACCGTGATACTGCCGCTGGTACCTTCCGTGTCACTGATGACGAACGAGTCGCCGTCTCCTTCGATCAACGAGAACGTGAACGCGTCCTCATGCGCGGGCATCTGCCGCTGCACCAACGAGTAGATTCCATCCAAGCTCGTAGTCGCCGCGTTCACGACAACTGCACCTACCACGGCCGCAGGCAGCAAGAGCTTGAGGGACCCGCGCATCTCCAGGGAAACTGCGCTTCATCTTCTATCGGCAGAGCAGACTTCATATACCTCACCATGCTCGGAAAAGAAGCCTTGTCATTAGCAAGCAGCCGAAATACTATACAGCCATTGACGGCACCGTGGAAACGCAGCAGTAGTTCCATCAGGCTCGTTAGGGCTGCGAAGCAGACCCACATGCGTGCCATGTCTGGTTATGCGGACCCGCAACGACGTGGAACGACGCATATGGACGCGACGACAGCGAATATGACACGTTCGTGGCCACCATGGGCGTCGTTCAATGCACCCGGTGCCAAGCGGCGAATGTGTGTCCTTCGTGGGCTTCATCGTCGGAAGTGTCTAAGTTTAGCACACACGGTCCGTGCGCTCGCGAAAAACCGCATCGTCCGACTAGTGCTATCAGAAGAAGCATATTCGTCAGCCTAGCTGCCGCAAGCTTTACCTCACCTGCTATTTCGTAAAGATCCACAAGTACCCTTGCCGAGCATGCACGGAGGTAGCAGGCACGAGTGCGACGTCGACTTTGCAGGACCACTTGGTGAAAGAGGCTGATCAAGCACACAGTTCAACGAGTATAGCATGCATAGATAGTAGCCAGAGGGGCTGAAAGCCTGTCATTGATGGTAACATCGACAAGGAGAAGCGTACACGAAGAAAAAAAGTTGTCACAGGGATATGTCGACATGCCGCAATATGGAACAAGATGAATCACGACACTTCCTAACCTGCTTAGCCGTAGCCATACTCTCGAGAGGACAGGACTCGGAGAGAGTCACTGGCACTGTCACGACGGTCGGGCAGTCTCACGTCGAGCAGCGTGGCATATCTCTCTGGGAGAGAAACGCAGACGCGCAAAGGGCGTGTTTTTATCCTCCTACGGCCGCTTGATGCCGAGAATTCCCACGACCAGATTTTGGGCGGGCGCCAATTGTGCTCGCAGGCGAACCGACGACTGCGATGTTGAGAGCACGCCTCGCGCAATGTACGTTCGGTGAGATCCGTGTCTATCGTGTGCTGATTGAGATTTTCCAGGCTCGCGCTCTGTCGCGTCATCTTCGTCGAGCTCGGCATGTCCTGCGTCCCTGCACACCTCCGCCGTCCTCCAGGTCTCCCTCGCGCACAGGCGTAAATCCCGCGCGACCCAGCAGGCGAACATTCAAAAGCGCAAGGAGCGCGAGCTCGCCGCGACAGGCACCCGGCCGCACGTCGTGCTCGGCCATCGCCCTGGGGACGAGGCCAAATGGAAGAGCTGCGACCTCGCGAAGATCATCATCACCGAGGAGGACATTTTCAGTGCACCGATGCCGCCGGCGAGTGCGGAACCCGGCAAGGAGCTGCAGATTCCGGAGTATATGAACTTTGGGATGGGCGAGCGGGAGAAGGAAATGTTGTTTGATGTCTTGCCGCAGCTGACGATCGAAGGGCACTTCCAGGCCAGGGAAGAGAACCCGGAAGGGTTCAGGGACCTCCGGGAGCGGCTGGACTTGGTATCTCAGAGTGCGGATATGGCGGAAGCATCGAAGAGAACATTCTTTGCGCGGCTGGTGGATTTGCGAAACGCGAATGCCAGGGGAATTGCGTTTGAGAACCGCAAGCGCATCGTGGAGGCGTTCTCAGAGCCAGACAAACCCAACGATACGGGTCGACCCGAGGTTCAAGGTGCGTATATGCCGCTGTCCACGGTGGACCTCACTAAGCTTTTTATTTCTTGCAGCGTCAATTCTGACATTCAGAATACGGAGCATATGGCACCACCTAATAAGGTCTAAGAGAGACGTCAGCAGTCGTCGAAGTTTGCGGCTCTTGGTGCATCAACGAGCAAAGGTCCTCAAGTACCTAAAGAGATTGGACCGAGATCGGTATGATAGAGTGCTTGAGAGGCTTGGACTGGAGCCGGGGAGTGTCGAGGGGGAGCTTGTAGTATGATGTGGTGTACATTTCTTTATCTGTGTGGGGAAGGTAAGAGTCAAATGTGTGCCGGTAGTAACCAGCTTTGAGATGCTTATGTTGGCGAATATATGGTTGTCAAGGTTCAGGCACCACATTACGGAGTAGGCCGGGCTGCATAAGCGATGCATACTGATTAACTTACTATTCAATTCTGAGACGTTGTGGAGGAGATACGATTTAATATCTATAATTCGCCACGATTACTTATTCTTCTTTCTCAGCAGTAGATCAGAATAAGCATAAGATCCATGTACAATCCCCCGACTCTACCAGCATCCGATACGGCACGGACAGACGAGAAGATAGGGAGACGTAGGTGTGAAGAGGCCCGCGGTGACGATCGCGCGTCCGAGAGTGGCGGACTGTGACTCGTAAATTCGATCTCCCGCGGAGGATCGAACACACCAGCCAATCGTTTGGACGTACCGGGGACGATGTCTGTCACCGCTGACGCGGCCCCACTCTTCTTTTCTTTATGTCTCTTCTTATTTCCTTAAATGTCAAGGATGTTACCATATTTAGCAAGTTCTCACGCGATTGTCTCCCCATCAATCGAAGACTCCACCTCTGAGCTATCTGTACGATTTCCTGCCCCTCAGATGTATATAAAGGCATCCTCCCGCCTACGAATGGAGCAGCTTTTCCCCCCTGGACTTTACTCACACTCTCGGATTGGCAAAGTCGGCTGGCAACGCGCGACGTCTTCGGATTAACCAAGTGTATCAAGTTTTTAGAGTTCTATCATTCACTCGCGTCGTCATTCTCTGGGCTACGCTCTAGGCGACGTATGCAATTCGACCAGTCCGGTATCTACGTCGAGGACCCATCGAACGCTTCTGCACATACAGGATCTCTAGTCTACCGCAGTAAACACCTCCTCAACGTCTGAATCTTCCTGACCTCCATGCTGAAATGACATATGTGTACCAGTATAGTCCAGCTACAGCTGTATTTCACGAGCTTCTGCGACGGGTCAAGCTCACGCGACCCGCCACTTTGTAGGGGTGCGCGTCGGATTAACGGTCGACTCGTTTTGCTTGTCTTCCCTGAGTTTAACCTGCTCGTTGCTCTCCCCGTGGTGGGGAACACTACACCTGCCATAAATGGGTTGAGCGGGGGAGTAAGGGGGTGGTAGCGCTCGTGATCGAGGTCGGGACTGGCAGCGACCGCCAGCCACAGGCTCGCGGTCACCCACAGAACGCGACCGTGACCAGGGCCCGGCCTTAGTCAATATCATCCCACCTATGGCTGCAGGTGCGAAATGTCTCTCTCTCAACCTCGCGTCCGAGTCTGCACACTCAAAGTGTCGAGCCATCACAGTCTCCACTCCGCCGCCGGCCTCCATGGTCGACTTCCCCTCGTCCTCCGAGTCCCACCTCTCCTCCAGCCTGAGCAATTCCGACGTTCATCATTCGCGGCTTCCGCACCTCCCTTTCCGGCGCATCTCGCTGCCTTCTGCACCAAATTTGCTGCATCGACAGTCGATTGTGAGCACCGCGTCCTTCGACTCGCTGCCTGAGGAGGGAGTCAAGCCCGTGGCGCCCGTGCCCGCCTTCACCCCGGCGGTCATTCGAAACGCCACCAAACCACCCAGACACAGGCCGTCGTCGCTGGATATTGCGCGGAAGGCCCCGCGGAGGAGCCAGATGCGTCCGGTTAATGAGCGGAGGGAGGCGAAGCGGAAGAAGGTCATCAATGAACTTCATGAAACGGAGAAGTCATATGTTGATGGATTGGAACTAATTTATTCTGTGAGTCGTTCGTGATCATCATATGTGTGCACACTCATGATTCCGTAGCATTTCTTGACCCCTATCATTGCATCTCTGGACACGCCCGAGCAACTGCTTGATCGCTCTGAGCTCACATCCATCTTCTCAAATTTCATCGACATCTGGAATCTACATCGCTCGTTCTACACTACACTCACCACCTTTCTTGAGACATCCGCATCTGCACATCCAGACGAGCCTCCACCCCTCTCACCAGTGCTGCTCGCGCATTTCCCCTACCTATCACTATACACGCCATTTGTCACCTCTTTCTCTGACGCTTTGACTGCTTACTCGTACCTGCTCTCTACGCACCACACCTTTGCAGAGTTCATATCGCGCCAGGAAGCAGACCCGCGCTGCGGCAAGCTCAAATTCCGAGACTGGCTCCTGACCATCGTCCAGAGGTGTCCACGGTATCTTCTCCTCTTGAAGGATCTAATTAGCTGCACCGATCCAGACGACCCAGAGTACGCACAGCTCACCGCCGTACACACGCTCGTTGCCAAAAGTGAGGAACAATCAAGATTTGATGACGTCCCGCAGCATCTCATAATGAACGCGCTCGCTGACGTATCCTCTCTCTCCAGTCACCTCTTCCCTCGACACCTCGCTCCACACGCACGCGCAGATCCTCTCCCTCCTCGCGCTCCAGCGCAACACCGCCCACCTCCCCTTCCCGCTCATCTCGCCCGGGCGAACGTTCCTCAAGCGCGCGCCACTGCTGCAGCTCGAGGGCTCCACGCCAAAGGAGCGCGAGTTCCTGCTCTTCTCCGACTGCATCATGTGGCTCGCGAGCGCGGACGGCGATGGACTCCTGGACAAGCTCGAGGCGGTCAGCGGGCACCCGCCGCTCATGCGCACGCGCAGCAAGAGCGACGCGGATATGCCCCTAGCGGCGGAGGCACTGAAGCACAAGGAGTCGATGCTGGGGTTTAGGATTCATTATCATCATCACCATCCGAGGCGGAAGGTGAGGCGTGCGAGCAGCGCGGCGGACGAGAGGTGGGTGTATAAGGGCCATGTGGACCTCGTCGACGTCGATGTGGTTGTGACTACGCCCCGCGAGCCTGGAGAGGAGAGGCGGTTTGAGATTCTCAGCCCGCAGCAGTCGTTTGCTGTCTATGCAGGTTCGTACAGCACCATTACTGCATTTATGTGTATTGGTACATCTCTCAACGTTATCGCAGGAAGTGAAGAGGAGCGCGACGAGTGGAGCACTGCCATTCGAAATGCAAAATCCTCTCTGCTCGTTTCGCTGAATGTGATGCAGCCCAACTCGACCTTGACGTCCTCCTCTTCGACGAATCATCTCCGGCGCACGCTCCAAGCGCTGCCGTATTCTCCTGACGAGGATGCACGTCGGCCCAAGCGAGGCAGAGTGGACCACTTTGTTCCGGCGATTTGGATTCCGGACGGAAAGTCGCAGAGCTGTATGCGCTGTGGACGGACGTTTGGCTGGCGCAGGAGGCGGCATCACTGTAGGCTGTGTGGTCGATGCGTTTGTGGCAGCTGTTCAAGCAAGGTGAGTTTATGCCACAAAACTAAGTCGATTGTTGATACGATATGGCCACGCCTCAGGAGTTTTTCATAATAGACGAGACGACCAAAGATACTAGGGAGCAACATAAGCCAGCGCGCGCATGCGACGCATGCTACGAGTCTGTCTTCCCATTGCTCGAGCCTGCGCGAGAGGCTTCAACAGCATCGGGCACCACCCATTCCCACCTCACGCTCTCCGGCCTCAAGTCGATGCCTTCTCTCGTCTTCGACCGGACCCCTTCCGCGCTGATGGCCATCGACGTCGACAGCCCGAGGAGCGCCAAACGTGTGCTGGCTCGGATTGACGATGAGCATGGCATGGCGGACAGCGCCGACGCAGGTCCGTCTGTGTCCGCAATCAGAGTGAAGCCGTCAGCGCGGCCGAGGAGCTATATCCACATCCTAGAGGACTTTCACGAGTTCGGAGAAACGTCGGCGCCGCCCTCGGCCAGCACGAGCTTCTCGCGATACAGCTCGATGATAGGGGGGCGGGACGGGCACTGCGAGGAAGAAGAAGTGGCAGCAGTGGAGAGTGCGTTTACGGAGATGGAATCGCCCAGCCGGACGACGACAGGGACGGGGACGACGACCGAGTCGAGCTTTCCGCCGACGCCGAAGCGCGAGAACACGGTGCGGAGGCATAAGCGGTTCTCGCTGCCCGCAATCGCGCTGCAGACCAACCCTGTACATGCGCGCTCGAACCTCGTCGGGGAGGGCAGCGCGCGGCGGATCTCGCTCGTATTGGGTAAGGGCGAGCCGTTGGGGCATGCGCGTGCAGATGGCGATGGGGATGTTGGTGCAGATGGCGATGGCGATGGCAGTGGTGATGGTGGTGGAGAGGAGCGCGGGCGGCGCGCGTCAGGGCATGGGATCGCGGCCGGGATGCTGACAGAGCTGTTGGGGAGGGTGAGGGGCTCGTCGTGAGCGGCGCGGAGCCTGGAGGGTGACAACTGTTTGGAGTTCTTGATGTTGTGCATTCGTGCATTGCATTTCCAGGACTGTGCTTCTTGTATCGTCAGCATGCATTCATCGTGTACTAAAAGTATTCTTGTGAATATTGTAGTAAACACCATTAGAATGTGGACTGAAATGAGTTATAAGCTCTGCTAGATATGTTGTTACGCACATTTTGTGTTCCACCGAGACGTTGTACCGTCGGGAAGAGCAAAGCGCTGATCTCCTTTGCCATGTATGTACAGAGATGCGCAGAAGAATCTGGTGCGAATATGACCGTGTGATCGGGAGAACTAGGTTCTGGTCTGCGAAATTGATGATGCCCAGCATTTCACCAATTTGCAGAATCCCAAATTCTATCATTCCAATAGGTTTACTTTCAAGTCAGTCAACTGAACGCTATGTAGACCTCCGCTGTTCTCGCAGCTGCAAATGAGTTAGTCTGCCGCCCACCTGCCACACGGTGGCGACCCGGGTCCGCAGTATGCGCCCACCACCTGTTGCAAGACTCGCTGGAGCCGAAATATGGGTGCGGGCATCTGTCAAGTGCTCGAGCCATGAATGACGCATGAATGCATGGTGAGGCGCTGGACACGTTAAGAGACTGGAGTAGGGACTACCCGGATGATTGTGCCCGTACTTTTTGGCTTTATGGGCGGCATGAACCTATCGCTGGCGGTGAGCAAGATATATACCTCTCAGTGACGTATTACTCGTGGAGGGTAAGTGATATTCTGCGTTGGCCTAGGTTCAGCTGCGCACAGTTATCAATTCTCTCGCAGATCAATGAGCTCGAAAGAGCCATACACTGTCAGCTGATGCAAAGATTGGCGCGTTTTTGCGCAGCTGCAGGATGATATCCTAATACATGTTCGCAGACGACGGACATGTCTGTGATGCGCCTACGCCACTGTCAGCCGAGTCGCCATATATTGCGTTCCCCTTAAAGACGCTCTCCTAAAGTTCTTCGCTATGACGCTCCCCTGGATGCCATCATACAGACGGCCCACCGGGGCGTACGAACTCCTCCCCGCCCCGCGTCCTCATGCAAAAACGTCGTCGTGCCGGCGGTCATGCCACATTCCGCGCTGGGCAAAGATCGCTGCGGTCGTTTTCCTGCTCATAGCCGTATTTCTGATCAGGCGAAAATGGGTCCGTGGGCTGATACTGCCGTGGAGCGACGAGGGCATGCCGCCGCTGTACTCGGAGTATCATGCGCACGAACTCGGCCTACCGCAACACCGACTCGATAGCGACGTCCAGCCTGCTGGCGCAAACACCAAGTACTTGTGGGTCGCAAATCACGTTTGGAGTAAATTGCTCGCTTCCTCATCCCTTACGGGTCGCTGATCATGTCGCCTCAGGGTCTGGATGGGGGAACGCAATGCAAGAACAGTTATTGAACCATTACATAGCCTACCGCGCTGGTCGCTCGTGCGTGGTGAAAAGACATTTGCTGCGCGTATGGCCCAGCTTACCCACACGTGAGAATCTAGCTTCGTCTTCGGCAACTATACCTGGTGGAGGCACGGCCTATATTCGTCCTGGAACGGCAAGCCAATCCCCGCGCAAATCCCCTACAGCGCGCTGATCCAAGGTGAGCAGGAATTCGCATGTTCTCTTGAGTGAGACCATGTTGATCACTATGACCACAGGTCCCACTGTGGGTGCGCCGATGCGCACGGATCCCACGGCGCCGCTTGCGGTTGTGAAAGAGTTCTGGGACGAGGTCTGCCCGCATCCTGTGGTGGTCCGGAGCACAGACGTCGTCAAAATGCTCGGCGGCAGGACTACCACCGCGGAACTGTTGATCGACAAGTGGGTAGAGATGCTCAACTCCATCGAGAGCCCGTGCGTGGAGGTCAAGCGCAGTTCGCCGTCAACATTCGACATATAGTGGGAGATCCTAATAATCTTGAGCGTGTGAGCGTGGCTGATTGGAATCACTTTGAAGCGTCTTCGGTGACCCTGACCGGCTGCTCGATGCCTGGCCCGGATTCTCCACATCACCCATCCTGACCGAGTTTGGCTGGGCTCCCCTCGTCGAGCGCGCCTTCGATGCAAATCGCGAGACCATCTCTCCTTTTATCACCGGTGAACCATATCTTTCACTGACGCCCTTCACCGGGACAGGCGCCGAGCGCTACACGACCATCCGCGGCCTGCTCGCGCTACACGTGCGCCGCGGAGACTTTGAAGAGCACTGCCGGAATCTTGCCGACTGGGACGCGGGATACACGGGGTACAACGCCTTCCCTGCGCTACCAGACAAGTTCGTCAAGCCGCGCGGCGTCTCACGGGACGAGAAGCGCGAGTTCTACAGGGAGCACTGCTATCCGAGCGTCGAGGAGATCGTGCGGCGTGCCGAGGAGGTGCGCAGGACGCAGGCGGGGCGGGGGCTGCGGAGCGTGTATGTGATGACGAACGCGCCGGCGTCGTGGGTGGAGGAGCTGAAGGCGGCGTTGCACGCGACGAGGCATTGGACGCATGTTGCGAGCAGCAGGGATTTGGTGCTGAGCGAGGAGCAGAAACATGTCGCGCAGGCGGTGGATATGCTCGTGGGCGAGCGGGCGCAGGTGGTCGTAGGCAACGGGGTACGTGCGCGCATTCGTGAGCTCTTCTCTCGTACATGTGCTGACGCCTGATGCCCGCTCGCGGCAAAGTTCTCCAGCCTGACCGGACAGATCACCATGCTGCGGATGGCGAATGGCGTTTCGCCCGACACGAACCGACATTGGCGACCTGCCGAGTACGTGGACTCGGAGCAGCCTTCAGGTCCTTGGGAACGCGGTGGGTCGTAGGGGAGGCTGTTGTCCCCCAGGCACAGACGCACGTTGGTCAGACTTCAGTCTCTAAAATTCATATTAGACGTTTTATTAGGGCCATACGATAAGAAGTCACACAGACTTCCTTCTAAAATGCTTGTTCAGGCCAAGCCTAATGCATCATATTCTAGTAGAGTAGAGGTTTGTAATAATAGCAATGTGCGTACCAATTGGATTGTACTTTAGTTCACGCGAGGACACTCGTCGCGAGAGACTCGGCAGTTTCATGGGTTGAAGAACGCGAGGAGTATAGGTGCACCTCGTGTTCCTCCAGGGACTATTCCGAGGATTGCCGTATATTGTGTGTTCTTTCGTGAAACCGTTGTGAGCGCTCGAATGGTTTTGGGTTAAAATCTCAATGCCGCAAACCTTTACAAGAATGATATCAGTGTTCACCGATAAGATACTTTTTAATGAGCGCACTCAAGCCTTAAGCCCAATTTTACGAGGTAGGTAATTGGTGGCTTAAAGCCGACGCCCGGAGGGGAGGATTATGCAGCGCTCAAACGCGTCCCGTAACAGGATATTCGAGGTCAATTGGCATATAAAAGCAGCTTTTACGAATGAGTACTGACCGGTTATTGACCGACGAAGGCAACCGAGCGGTTGGAGTGGCTATATTTCCGATGTCATTGATGTGCAATGCCGAAAACATCAGGAAAACTCAAATCGACTTGTGGCCCACGAACCTCCTTTTGCGCTTATTTCCGCTTGAACTGGCTTGTATAAGCAGAAAAGTGAACAAAAAGAAGCCGGAAAGTCAGAGAAAAACCCAAAACAAGGAGCATTGCAAAGAAAGTACCGATTTTAGAGGACTCGATCATGACGTGTGAAGAGATCACCGCGTACGGAGGCAGAGCGGTTCGTCGACTGAGATGCTCGACTGGTCGCATAGAGCATGAGGTCTAGCTAGTGGACCTCGAGACCTTAGGTACGAGAGATGAAGGCAATGCAATTAAAAAAAACTAGTTCGCTTGAGCTATCCGCAGAACGTCGAGCTTGATCAGCCGAGATTGCTGTCCGGGCGCACGAGTAAAGTTCGAGGGGGAAAGCCAGAGCTCCATTCGAAGGCGGGAGTGCGTCTTAAGTACATGTGCGAGACAGCTGTCCGATCGTAAGCCATGCGATGGAGTCATTGAACGTCTAAACAGCTATGTGGCCGCGTCCTCGGACGTCCAGACGTTTCGCATCAAGGAGCTCTATCTCGGCGCGAGAGACCGTACTTGCGATTCACGCTCTGCAGCAGCTTCCAGACGCGCGATCGTCACCGCAATGCATAGAGAGAATAAAATATCGAAGACAGGAATTGAAATATGAAAATTACGACGCCTGTCTCATCGAATCCTAGATCTTGGAAGCTTGCAGGAGATGCGTGACGTAGCCACAATAGCCACAAGCGCATCTGACTTAGTCTCCCGTGGGCAGACGAGACAATTCCTTCAAACCTATGCGGGAACGCTCCGGATATCTGACGTCTGCTTTTCTATTGGAGGTCCTTGTCGGGTGGGTCGGAAAAACTTGAACTCCGACCTCACGTGCAAATACAAACAAGGCACAACTTTGTGTTCGACGCGTCGCGACGCGTCTGAGGCGCGTGCTTGGACGCGCTTTGCGTCTTCGCGTTCTGTGCCCGCTTGCATTGTGCACTCCGTTGGCTATGCATTTATTCTATCTGCTATGTCATCTAGTAAATCTCTCACAGGCTCCAATAATCTACAATATGATTGGACTTTAGAAGGTCTACTGACATGCAGAACCTTCTTGGCAGAGGTGGAGAGGGAGACCAGCAGACTCAATGCTGATGTGTATGAAATGAATAGCCCGAATCAACTTCATACTGCATATATTCCATGATGTGCAGTTTGAGCAAAGAGTCAGATACCGACAATCTTCTCGAACATTGTGAAATGAAGATTGCGAGCACTCATCTAAGAAGGCTTGCAACCATGATGATCTGAAGACAAAACTCAGCACCCTATTCTGATAGATACAGACAGTGTGCTCACCACAAAGAGATTGCGACAATTCTGCCATGATCCAGATGGCAATGGACATGTGAAGTGGCTGGAGTATGAATGACTTCGCTCCTCCATCTCCTTGGCAGCAGGGCACTCCCTCACAGGTATCACCATGGCCAAGCATAAACGGTGGTCCATGATCTTCAAGCAGAGCTATGATCTTTCCCATTGAGAAACTATGAACAAATCCCACGTCCCATCGCAGTCCCTGAAATGCAAGCCTCCTTCGTTCGACAAAACCTCCCTGGCTGTTACGAAACGTACCGCCGCTCATGGTCACGTGATCCCCATGAACAAGCGCCTAGAAGAGACGCCCAATCACGGTCAGGTGATATCAGTCACTATGTGAC